>NC_071398.1:44191985-44377135 GCF_022682495.2 Desmodus rotundus
GGGCGGGTTCCAGCTGTTGCGTAGGGACAGGGGGGCGCGGCCAGAGGATTGGCTTGGAAAGTCGCTAGCGGGGCCACCTCAATGACGCGTGTGTGGGCGGGACCAGAAAGTTTGTTCTGGTCTGGGGGCGGGGACATGGCGTTTCCCTACTGGGTGGAAGCTGGAGCTTCTCCCTAGGAAGACACGGCTAGGCGGGAGGGGAAGTTTTGTCCGTGTTGGGGCCTGGCTGGGAGAATTTTCACTGGGGAGGTCGGGCCAGGCTCAGGAAGCCTCGCCAGTGGATACCAAACCTGTTTTGAAATCTTTGCGCTAAGACAGCGGCACCTTTCTCGGGATGGTGGGCAGGTAGCTAGGACAGCCCTGAGGTAGGCGTGGGTTTAGGATGATCTCTGAAGGTCGGGGCAGCCTCTAGGGGTGGCCTTCCGGCTTTTTATTTTTTTGAGTGTGGGATTATGGGATGTTTCTGAACCATTCCTGGGAAAGAGGTGGAGCTATAATGTTCACAGAGAGGTGGTCCTGGAACTTTCACGTACAGATTCGGGCAAGAGGATGTAGCGAAAACTCTCTTGAGATGGAGGCCCATATTCAAACTCTCAGACAGGATTGTAGGGGCTGGACTAGGTAACTTCGTTTAGAAGGAAGTTTTTTTTTTTAATTGGTGGTGGGTGGAGCGAGAACTTTCCCAAGGTGGGCGTGACTCCAGTGTTTACATGGAAATGGGTGGGTCTAAATGTTAACTGGGGCCGGAGCCTAAATTTTCCAGGTAAGGGGGCTGGCTAGTATTTCATGAAGAGCACTTGAGAGTGAGGACTAAATTTCTCTTGGGGTGCAGGTGTATGTGTGACTCAGGATGGGAGAGAGAAAGCAGATTGCGGGGTGGGGGCATTGGCCTTAGTTTTTCTGTTCCTTTTGCCCTTAGGAGCCCCCAGTGCTGTGTGCAGATTCTGCAGGGAAGGTTTACTGGAACCCTGGCCCCAGCCACTCAGCGGAATGGTGAGATGGAAAATCTGGAGTCTGAGCTCTGGAGCAGGGGCTTGGGAGTAGGGGACCCTGGTGCCAGACTAGCCTCTGGATTGCATGTCATTGGGACTGGTGTAGGTTTTTCTTACGGTCTCTCAATGGTTTCCCCATCCCAGTCAGCCACGCTGGATCTGAAATCAAAGGAGGAGAAGGATGCTGAATTGGACAAGAGGATCGAGGCTCTTCGGCGGAAGAATGAGGCCCTCATCCGGCGCTACCAGGTGCCCTAGCCCCGCCCTGGGAGACCCCACCCCCTCTCCTCCCCGCAGTGAGTTTCCCTCACCTCTCCCTTCCTTCAAACCTTTTCATGGTTCCCCTTCACTCTCAGGATAAAAGCCAAAGGCCTTAGCCTCGCATTCTTTCCTTCATGCCATCATTTCATCATTCATTCACCGAGGCCTTCACGGTACCAGGCCCTATGCTGAGTGGTGCTGGGGAGACAGCTGTGACTGAGACAGCCCTGGACCTGCCCTCCAGGGTTGACAGTCCAGTAGGGGCACAGATCTGTTTTCAGTCAGTGACGATCCTGGGTGAGCAAGGCTGGGATGGGGAAGCTGAGAGGTCTTTGGGAACCCAGAGGGTGTACTTCCCCCAGCCTGCAGGATATTAGGGAGGGCTTCCTGGAGGAGGGGGTTCTGAGACCTAGAGGGGGAACAGACTTAGCCAGTTGAAAAGTAGCACAGAACATATTTCAAGCCGAGGAAACAGTTTGCGTAGAAACTTGGAGTTTAAAGTTAGAGTGGCAGTTGGGGAGTGCTGATCTGGAGAAGGAGCAGGGGCCAAGCTGAGAGGTTAGACTTTTTCTGGAGGGTGCTGCGGAACCGTGGAGGACTTTGAGAGGAGTGGGACCAGGTCAGAATAGCTTTTTAGGACGGCCTCTCTGGCTGCTGTGTGGTGGTGGATGGGAGGAGGCAATACTGGAGACCAGAGACCAAGGAGGGAGCTGAGGCTGGGACCTTGGGGAGAGAGGAGGTGCTTGCTTGGGTCAGGGCTGTTGGGAGGGACCCAGGGGCCTCAGTGGTGGGAGGTGGGGAGGAGGGTGGAGAGTCCAGGACAAGGTCCAGGTCCCTGCCAGAGGTAAAAGAGTAGGCGGTGGGGCTGTCCCTGAGATGGGACCTGGGAGGAGGGTAGGGTTTCATTCATTCATTCATTCATTCATTAAAAAAAAAAGCATATTGAGTCTCTGTTGTGTGCCAGGCAATGCTCTAAGCTTGGGGTAAACATGAGTGAACAAAGCAGATAGACGTCCCTGTCCTCTGGCAGATGCTGTTGCGGGGGAGGGAGACAATATGCAAAATACATGTAACAACGCCAGGTATGGACAGGGGGAGGGGTGACAGAATGGCAGGGGAGCTGGTTTCTATAAGCTCGTCAGGAGAGGCCGCCCTAAGAAGAGGAACATTTGAGCAGAGACCTGGAGAAGGTGAAAGACTGAAGGGTGTCTGGGGGAAGAGTATTCTTGGCAGAGGAAACATCAGGTGCAAAGGCCCTGAGGTGGGTCTAGTAGCAGTGAGGAGACTGGAGTGAGTGATGGGCCAGGGGCTGGAGAAGAGGTCAGGCTGGTAAGCAGATCAGACCATAGGCCGTGGGGGAGCCTGTGGCTCTCACTCAGAGACAGACAGGTACCACAGGAGGGTCCTGAGCAGGGGAGTGGTGTGCTGCCATTTTGGGGAAGATGCTGAGCTGGCCAGCTTTCCTGTCTAGAGCTCAGGAGAGAAGCCTGGGCTGGGGCCAGACTTGGGAGAAATTCAGGGGGCTGTGGGAGTCCGCCACGCTCAGGACCCTGACATTCGCCTGCCTCTGGTGTCCGCTCCTAGGAGATTGAGGAGGACCGTAAAAAAGCAGAACTCGAGGGCGTAGCAGTGACAGCTCCCCGGAAGGGCCGCTCGCTGGAGAAGGAGAATGTGGCAGTTGAGGTGGTGAGCTCCACACCCGGATGGGGGACGCCTGAGGACAGGGCGGGGGAGGGAGGTGGTCCCCGAAAGCCCTCCCAGCTGCCCCAGGCCCGTGGGTGGCCTCCATGTTGGCAGCTACCCCTGGGTCGTCTAGTCCCCCTGCCTTGGTAACTGGACTTTTCCTCCCTCCCCCCTTCCAGGAGAAGAACCAGGGTCCCTCCCGCAGGACTCCTGGGACCCCTCGGCCCCCAGGGCCCAGCAGGGGAGGCCGGACTCCTCCTCAGCAGGGAGGCCGGACAGGCATGGGCCGGGGGTCCCGTAGCTGGGAGGACAGTCCGGGGGAGCAGCCCCGAGGAGGAGCTGGGGGCCGTGGCCGGCGGGGCCGGGGCAGAGGGTCCCCTCATCTCTCTGGAGCTGGAGATGCCTCAGCTGCGGACCGTAAATCCAAGGTAGGAGCTGGAAGGGGCCGGAGGCTTCTGGCTGAGGCTCTCCATTGTCGCTCGTCCCTCTTCCTACTCTCAAAGGGACCATTTGCCCATTTGTCCATCCTTCTGTGTCTCTGCCTCTCTTTCAGCCCCTCTATCGGGCTCTTCCTCTCTCACCTCCCTGACCAGTGCTTGTGTGGACCCTCCCTGGCTCTTTCTGCCCGCCTGCCTTCCCTCCCTCCGCCTCTTTCTTCTCTTCCTGTCACTGTCTGTCTGTCTGTTTCTGTTGGACTCTGTGTGTCTGCATTCTCCATCTCGTACGTGTGCTTTCTCTCTTTGTCTCACTCCCTGCGTTTGTTTGTGGGGACCAGTGATGTTCTTTTTTTTTTTCTTTAGGTTTTTAAAAATTTATTTTTAGAGAGAGGGGAAGGGAGGGAGAAAGAGAGGGAGAGAAACATCAATGTGTGAAAGAAACATCTATCAGTTGCCTTTCGCACGCCCCTAGCTGGGAACCTGCCCTGCAGCCCAGGTATGTGCCCTGACTGGGACTCAAACCGGCAACCTTTTGGTTTGTGGGATGATGTCCAACCCACTGAGCCACACCAGCCGGGGCACAGCGGTGACATTCTTATTGTAACTACTCCCACTGCCCTGGCACACAGGTTAGCAGGGTGGGAGACTGCCGTGGACTTGGGGTCACCCCAGTTCTGTTTGTTCCCTGTCGTTGGGTAGCTTACTTCCCCTCTGGAAGCTTCTGGGTGCTCACTCTTAAGTGGGAAGAGCATCTGGTTTAAAGGTCATTTTAACATTCTGTGACATCAGGCATCGAAACCCTCGGAGTAAGTGCCGAGGGAACAGGACTCACGGATATTTATCATTGGTGTACGCTAAGCTGCTGTAACAAAAGACCACAGTTAAATCAAGTGGAAGTGTATTTCTCTCTTGTATGCTGAGCCGTGGCAATGAAAGCATCACCTCGAGCAGCCTGGCCATGTGCTTGTTTAAAATTCGGTTACCATGGAGGAAGGGGAGGATGGATCGTTGGGGGGTGGTCACCAAGCCATCTGCCTAGTTACTACTGCCATCATTACTGTAGCAGCCACGGTGCATCTGGGCCCCCCACGTCCCTCCCAGGTTCCTTGTTTTGCTAGAAAAATTCCCGGCTGAGATTTATTACAGTGAAAGACCCCAGAGCAAATCTGCAAAGGGGAAGAGTGCATGGGCTGACGTCGGGGGAGGCCAGCTCGCCCACTGGGGTCAGACAGGCCGCATTTAATCGCTCAAGCATGAGCCGTGACAGCGTACCTGAAAGGTCGCCTTCCGGGGACACAGTAGAGACCTAGTGCCCAGGGTTTTTATTGGGGGCTGGCCATGTAGGTCCCCTCTGCTTGGTGTATATCCAAATTTCCCACCCCAGAGTGGCGTTCAGCATGCCACCTGTCATTGGCACAAACCATGGAGATCCCCCTAGCAATGAACTTGCCTGAGAACATGCCGGAGCCAGATTCCCAGACACCGGCCAAGGGCTGGCCTTTAAAGCCGTAGACACTCAGGCCTGTCGTGTTAACTTTAAAGCACAGAAAAGTTGAGTGGTTCTTCCTGACACCCGGTGTTTCTGTCCCGCCCCCAGGAGTGGGAGGAGCGGCGCAGGCAGAACATTGAGAAGATGAATGAAGAGATGGAGAAGATTGCAGAGTATGAGCGCAACCAGCGGGTCAGTGCCAGGGTGTCCCCCAGTGGGGCAGAGCCGTCTGGGCCGGGTGAGCCTGCCAACCCCCATGGATCCCCGTGTCCACAGGAAGGCGTGCTGGAGCCCAACCCGGTGCGGAACTTCCTGGATGACCCCCGGCGGCGCGGCGGGCCCCTGGAGGAGCCTGAGCGGGACCGAAGGGAAGGCAGCCGCCGGCACGGGCGCAACTGGGGTGGCTCTGACTTTGAGCGGGTGCGCTGCGGCCTCGAGCAGGAGCGGCAGGTGGGTGCCGGGGCCAGAATCTCACCCCAGCAGCGAAGGTTCCTGGGTGAGCGCTGAACGCCAGGCGTAGCAGTGAGCAGGACAGACGGGGCGCAGCAGCGACTCTTTCACCCCAAATTACTTGTTGGTTCTGGAGCCAGACCACTGCTTTCTTTTGGCAGTGGCCTCTCATTCCTAATATTAGTAATATTTACTGCCCAGCTGGGTGCCAGGCAGCATCCCAGGTGCAGGGGCTAAGGGATTTTTTTTTTTTTAAAGATTTTATTTACTCATTTAGAGAGAGAGGGTAAGGGAGGGAGAGAAACATTGATGTGTGAGAGAAACATCCATTGGTTGCTTCTTGTGCGCCCCCAACTGGGGACCCAGCCTGCAACCCAGGCATGAGCCATGACTGGGAATCAAACCAACGACCTTTTGGTTCACAGGCCGGGGCTCAACCCACTGAGCCACACCAGGCAGGGCGGGCTAAGGGTTTTAAACAGGCAAAACCTTGGCCCTAATGAAATTTATTCTGGTGGGAGATAAATGAACGGATATATGATGAGATGTTAGGTGATGCCAAATGTGAAGAAAAATCCGGCAGGGTGAGGGGATAGAGAGATCTGGGAAGGCCTCTCTGAGGAGGTGCCACATAAGGAGACCTGGTTCTAATTTCTGCCCTGTCACCGCCTGTGTGACCTTGGGCAGGTGGCTCTACCTGAGCTTGGAGGACATGGAGTGGAGTGGGGCGGGTGGTGGAACAGGGCCCTGACTGCCTGTCTGCTGTGGAACAGGGCCGCCGGGCCGGCCCGGGCAGTGCCGGTGACATGACCCTGTCCATGACCGGCCGGGAGCGGTCAGAGTACCTGCGCTGGAAGCAGGAGAGGGAGAAGATCGACCAGGAGCGGCTACAGAGGCACCGCAAGCCCACCGGCCAGTGGCGGCGGGAGTGGGATGCTGAGAAGACAGATGGGATGTGAGTCTCATCCCTGTTTGCCCCTGTATGGCCCCTTGACCTTGGCCCTGACTTCCACCTCCTTTGACTGGCTCTGGTTCCTCACCCCATGGATCAGCCTGCAGTTGTTGGGGCAGCGCTGCCTGGCCACCGGCTCTCAGTGGCGCATAAAAGCATTTCTTCCTTGTGTGTGCACGGTTCAGCCGGGTAAAGCTAACCCAGGCCTGACGGTCCGCTGCAGGCCCGGCAGTGCTTGCCTTCTCGGAGCAGGTCGAACTTGGTTCTGCTGCACACGCGTTTCTCCTGGGGTTCAGATCGAGGGGAGCAGCAGCCTGGGGAAGAGCAGGTCATGACATTGGCAGATGTGCAAGAGGGAGAGCGGACACACGCCCCCATTCGGTTAGCCAGTGGCCCCAGCATCTCCAGGGTGGGAGCTTAAACCGCTCTCTCTGGTGGATGGCACGGCCACCCCAGGCTGCAGGCGTGGACGTCAGTTCTCACGCACGGACGGCAGGAAGAATTGCCAGCAGTGATTACACCTCGCACCCTCCCTTCAGCCCGCTCCTCTGTATCGACCGAGCCAAACCCCTTGCCCCAGTGGCATCATTACCCTCAGGTCTGACTCTGCCCTTTCGGGTCCAAGAAAAACCCAGTTAGTCAAACGTAAAGCAAAGGCATCTTTACGTCATTGACAGGAGGACCAACTTCCATATCACGTAGGCAGAGAACTTTCTGAAAGAAAGTCAGTCGAGATCAGCAGCTGTAGTTTTTACACCACCCTCTGTCCTTTGCTGAGCTGGAAGGTTTCACACCTGGAATTTTTATTGTTGACACTGGCTTGAGGAAAAGGGGGATCTTACCAGTACCAGTGTGCCTGGTGGTCAGAGCGTTCATTTTTGGATGGGAGCTAAGCTCGTGCGAGCGTGAGAAATACAAGGTGGGGCAAAAGTAGGTGTACAGTTGGGCGTACGTGAAACAGTCTGTTCTTCTGTTATTACTTATTAATTATTGTCTTATTTTCCATGTAGGCAACTGTAAACCTACTTTTGCCCCAACCTGCATTTTGCACAGATAATGTTGCCGATCTTTCTAAAGTGTAGGCACCTGGACTTCTGGGGAGACGTTCTCAAGGGTTAGGAGTGGGAACTTGCCCTGACTGCTGTGGCTCAGCGGGTTGGGCGTTGTTCTGCAAAGTAAAAGGTCACTGGTTCAATTCCTGGTCAGGGCACCAAGAAAACAACAACAAAACACCCGAAAAGAAATGGTTTTTCTCTTGTGTCCCCAAAGCAGCCTGTAGCAAGTCTCATTAACACACGCACACTGGCTTTGTTAGCACATGTTTTTTGAGTCCCTCCCATGTGTCATGGAAGGTTCTAGGTGATGGGGATACAGCAGTGAATAAAACACTTCTGGCTTCATGGAACTTGGAGTCTAGTGGGAAAGACAGGTCATGAGTAGATCTAACGTCGGGTTGAAGAATAATGAAGCAGAGTGCGCAGAGGGATGGAGGCTGTTTTTTGAACCTGGGTAATATGTGTAATAAGTTAAAATTATTTTTAATTCTTTTTAAAAGACTTTGTTTATTTTTTTAGAGGGGAAGGGAAGGAGGAAGAGGGGGAGAGAAATATCAGTGTGTGGCTGCCCCTCGAGTGCCCCCTACTGGAGACCCACCCGGCAACACTGGCATGTGCCCTTACTGGGAATCGAACCGGCGACCCCTTGGTTCACAGACTGGCATTAGATCCACTGAGCCACACCAACCAGGGCAAGATATGGTTATTTTAGATGGGGATTAGGAAGGCCTCTGAGCTGAGGTCTAAAGGAGGTGAGGGAGCAGGCCACTGAAAGATCTGGAGAAGAGTGTCCCGGGAGCAGCAGGTGCAAAGGCCCTGAGGCAGGAGTTCCTCGTGGCAGAACCTGCTTAGCTGGGAAGGTGAGAGATAATAATAGGAAATAAGGCCAGACAGGAAGCGAGGGATCATGTACTTCCCAAACTTTTGTCCTGGGGGGTTCAAATACTGAATTTCTTTCTGTATTTGTCATACGATGTCAGACTTGCCTCTTACCACCACCTGCTCTTGTCCCCCTTCTAATCGGTGACCCCCGTCAGGTTGACCATCTTTTCTCTTATCTCGATTTCCTCTCTTGCTTCCCCTAACTGTGTGCTCACCTTTTTTCTCTCTCCCCAGGTTCAAGGATGGCCCAGCTGCTGCCCATGAACCAGCCCACCGCTACGGTGAGTGGGTTTCCCTGGGTGGAGTGAGGCAGCTGGCTGGGCCAGATGTGGGGGGTGGTTTGTGCCATGCTCCCTACCCCCGACCCCTCTTGGGTTCTGTTGCAGATGACCAGGCCTGGGCCCGGCCCCCCAAACCCCCCACTTTCAGGGAGTTCCTATCCCAGCACAAAGCTGAGGTCAGCCGCAGGAGGAGGAAGGGCAGCCGACCCCAGGCCAAGGCAGCACCTCGTGCCTACAGGTAGGGCACCTTCCCTGCGCATGTACACACCCCCAGTGGGGCTATGCGGCCCGTACCTGCTCCTTCTCCGACTTGGGTGTTTGTGGGTCTGTCTGTCTCACCAGGAACTTGCCTCTCTGTGGATCAGATGCTTGGTTTGGGGGGTCTCTCCACTTTACCCCATCTGTTCCCTCCTCCTCTCCCTCCCATCTCTTCTGCCACCTGGCTCCCCCTCCAACTACCTGTCCCCGACACCCAAAGACACACCCGCCGTTTCCCCCTGAGCGCCCCGTCACGCTGATCCTGTCTGGAAATCTTGCAACGCCTTGCCCTCCCCAAGTCAAATTTTATACCTCTCCTCTGGGAAGGATTGGGAGGTCGGAAGCCCTTTCCTCCTGTCCCCACCCAGGTCTCACAGCCCTTTCTTTTGACCGCCTCAGTGACCATGATGACCGCTGGGAGACGAAGGAGGCAGTGCCCCCAGCCCCCGAGCTCCCACAGCCCACTCCCTCGGAGGAGACGCCCACACAGGTAGGGTGGCCTCGTCTCTGGGCAGGGGTGTGGGGTGCTCAGGGCCCGCCCTCTCCTCCACCTGCCCTGTGTTCCCCACAGCTGCCTGAGACCCCCACCCCCGCCCCCCAGCCTCCTGAGGACCAGGGGGAGGAGGGCCAAGGGGAGGAGGACCAGGGGGAGGAAGACGAAGGTGAGGATGAGGAATGGGAAGACGTGAGTGAGGACGAGGAGGACGTTGAGGAGGAGGAAGAAGAGGCTGAAGAGGAGGAGGAGGAGGCGGAGGAGGAGGAAGAACCAGCCCAAGGCCACCAACCCCAAGAGTCTGAGCCCACTGGGAGCCCCGGCAGTGAGCAGGCCAGCAAAGAGCCTCCTGGGCCCGAGGAGCCCCCGCCAGTTCCCCAAGCCCCTGCCACACCTTCCAGTCCCTTCTCGCCCTCTGGGGGCCACCAGCCTGTGTCTGACTGGGGTGAAGAGATGGAGCTGAATTCTCCCAGAACCGCCCACCCGGCTGACGCCCTCTCTCCGGGTGAGGCCTGGCCCTTCGGATGTGCATGAAGCTGGCTGCTTGTGTGCGTGTGTGTGCAAGGGGTGCATGGGCAGGGGCGTCCTCAGGCTGGGCCCTGCCACCCTGGCCACTAGGGAGGACCCTGCCGGCTGCGCTGTGTGCTGTCCTTACCCGCGTTTGGAGTGCCTGCCCGCAGATACCACCCCTGCTCAGGAAGTTCCAGAGCTCCCTCCCCAATAAAGAGTTCACATTCAATGACATTCACATTCCAGTGACACTCCCCAGGTGTGTGCTTGAAGCGCCCTCTCCATCAGGGCCTTCTGTCTCGGGCTCAGGGGCTACTTGGAGGGGGAAGGGCTTGACTGGGCCTCCTCCTTCTCCAGGAGGTGACCGGCCAGCCCCTGCCTCCCTGGAGAGTGGGCCCAGCGGCCCCGGAACCCAGAAAGCAGAAGAGGATGGGTCTGAGGCAGCTCCAGGTGGGGGAGCCCTTGGGCCCTAGAGGTGGCTGTCTGCCTTCCTCTTCTTCCGGCTGAGGGGAGGGGCGGAGGTTGGAGTGGGGCTGGGCTCCCTCACGGGTGTGTGCAGTAGTGGCTGGGCCTGGGGCGGGGGTGGGTGGGGGTGGGTGGGTGGGGTGAGGTTAGCCGAGCTGGGGGTGGGTGGGGGTGGGTGGATGGGGTGAGGTTAGCGAGCTGCGACGGCACTGGAACTGGGACCAAGGTCAGGGTTGCGGCTAAGGCTCTGACTTCTGGGTCCTAGTGACTGCGTGTGCAGGGGCCTGGGGATGAGGAGGTGGAGCCATAACGGGATTAGGATTTAGAGCTGGATTTGAGGGGGTTTTGAAAGTAATCTAAAGGTAAAGACGGGGAACTGAGGGCAGGAATAGAAATTGAAATAGATAAAAAAAAAAAAAAATGGGGAGGGGTAGTTAATGGCTTTAACTGTGAGCTGGGTTAGATTTTTGAGGTGTCACTGAGTGGGGTAGATTGGAATAGACCCTGTTAGAATGTGAACCCCGTTTTTCCACCTCCACCCGGTGGAAGCCGGGTTGTAAAGCAAGCACCCCCCCCCCCCACGGGTGGGATTGGGGTTTGGGGTCAGAGCCACAGGTTAGAAGTCAGGAGGTAGGCGGTCACGGTGGAGGTAAATTTAAGCCTGTGGGGTGGGCTGGGGTCGGAGAGGACTGAGTTTAGGATGGTGGGTGAGGCTAGGGTGCCCTAGCACTTTTGCCATATGTTGGCCAAGTGATTATGACCTCGCTCTGCCCGTTTATTTTCCCGACTGTAAACAGTTCTGCAGCTTCGTGAGGCCACTGCAAGGATTAAAGGAGTCTGAGGCCCCTCAACCATTTGGCGCTGGGGGTGGCTGCTGCGGGGCTCAATAGAGATGAGGGGCGGGGCTGTTGCCCTCGCTGACCACCCGTTCTCTTCGCAGAAGTCGGCCTCGCGGGCCAGGAGACTGCGGAGATCACGGACTTCCAGAGGGTGCGTTTCTGCAAGGTGGTGGCGGCCGCCCCACCACCGGGGGCCGCCCGCTGACCGCGCCCTCCGACTCTGCACTAACTTCCCGCAGCCTCGCTCCTCTGTCCTCTGCTTCTGCCACGCTCCAGCCAGGAGAGGGTTCAATGCAAGGGGGGAGGAGCCAGGGACAGCTAACGGGGTAGGGTCAGCTCCACAGCCGGGTCTCTCAAATGTGTGGCGCCAAGACACCTGGATGGCCGAGAAGCCTCCAAGTTATCCACCTGTGGCGGCCCTGGTGGTTAGGTGCTAGCCCCCCGGGGCGAGTTTCCCGCCTCCCGGACATTCCAGCTAAGGCGTGGCAACTAGCCCGTGACTCTTCCGAAGGACTTGAATACTCGGCCACCAGTTGTCTCTATTAAATGCAGCGCTTTCGCTAACCTTTGAACTGTGTTTCGGGCGGAGTGTGTGTTGGGGGTGGTGGTGTTGCTGTGCTTTGCAGGCTTTTCTGTGGCGGAAGAGGCGCGAAGAAGGGGGTCTTTCTTCTTCCACTCTCCTGATTTGTCTTCCCTCCCCCATCCCGCAGGCCTCCCCGAATTCCTGAAGATGCTGCTGGGAGGGCCCCGAAGCTTCCCCGCCTTGATGGGGAGGGGGCGGCAGGAGGGGGGTGGTCTGGTTCTCCAGGCTGTGCTCTCTCCTCCCTGGAGCCCACTCTGGACCCTATGGCTTAGGGAGAGGGAGAAATTGAGGGGGGGGAGGAGCTGGGGAAGGGGCACGATTGGAGTGGGGTGCAGCTGCAACTTCTGGGTGTGAGTTTAGACCTTGGGACACATTTTGGAGGAGGCTGGTTCCGTAAGGGGCGTGGTTAGAATTTCTGGGAGGGCCAAAAGTCTGGTGGGTGGAGTTAGAACTGTGTTAGGATATGGGGTGGGGCCACGGGAGCCGGTTTGGGTGGGAGTTCCTAATGCTGGTGTGGGGCGCAGCCACCTGTGGAGTGGTTAGAATTCGGTGCTGGAACGAGTGGAGTGCCGAGGAGGAAAGGGATGGAGCCTGGAATACAGAAGGTGAAGCCAGGGAGAGAAGAGGGCGCAATCAAATGCTGGAGTATAGCCTGATTCTGAGAAAAATCAAGCTGGAACTGGGGCGAGGCTTGAAAGGGCCTAGCATAGGGACGGGGATCGGAGTCATGGCTAGATTCCTGGAGGAGTGAGTACCGAAAGGGGCCGGGGTTAGAGCGCGGAGAGGAAGCCTCAAAAAGAGGACGGAGGAGCTAAGCCCTGGAGCGGGCTTGCGTTTAAGAGGTGTGGATATAATACAGAAGCCTGGCAGTAAGTAGTCAGCTGGGCCGACACCTGCATTTGAGGAAAAAATAGGTATTGCAAGCCTGGGGCCGGGCCAAAACCCAGTGGGGGCGGGGTCAAAACGCCTTGGGTAAGCCTTAGCTTGATATTGGTTGGCCGGAGACAGGACAGGACAGAAGGCAAAGGAAGCTTGTCAGCGCCGGGGCGTGACCTGGCAGGGGCTTGGACCAGAAAGATTTAGGGCCAGGAGGCGGTCCTCTGAAAAGGGGCTGGGCCTAGAGTGTGGGTGGGGCCTAAGGCACGGAGGTGGGGCCTGTGCGGCTGTTTCACAGGCCAAGTGGGCTGCGGAGATGCGAGGCACGGGCTGCGTGGGCGGTGGCGGCGAGAGCCCGGGTGACTCGGTGCTGAGTGAAGGCCCACGGGGTCGCTGGCTGCGCCTGGCCCCCGTCTGCGCCTACTTCCTCTGCGTCTCGTTGGCCGCGGTGCTGCTCGCTGTCTACTATGGTCTCATCTGGGTTCCCACACGGCCCCACGCGGCCCCTGCGGGCCTGCAGCCGAGTGCGCCTTCCCCTCTGTGTGCTGCCCGCCGGGGCACGCCGCCTGCATCAGTGCCCGCCGCTGCCTCGGTCTCTTGCCTCCTAGGAGTCCCTGGCGGGCCGCGACCCCAGCTTGAGCTGCCACGCAGCCGCCGCCGCCGCCACAGCGACCGCAGCCGCCGTCCCAGCCACCAGATGCCCGGGGAGACACCGGAAGCTGCGGAGGGGCGAGGACCGGGGTAACCATCCCTTCCACCCAAAGTCGGCGGGACCGCCGGCCCTCGAGAGTATGCGCCCCCACCGCGGACGCCCAGTCTGGGTTGGGCCAGGACTCTCTTTCAAGAAATCACCTAGCGCCTCTGGAGCTGTCGTCCTCAAGAATGGGGGATGAAGGGGAGCTGGCTCGGGGCCTCGCCCTTCGCAGCGTCTCCGGTGCCTGGCCGGGTCCTCCACCATCTGGCAGAACACATCCTGACCTCTCTCTCTCAACCTTCTTCCCTCCATAGGGTCTGAGCACAGAGCCCGCCGCCGGCCCCTCCTCTCTGGATGTCGGTGTCCTTAGGTCCACTTGCAATAAACTGTCCCAACTGCCTGGTGCTGTCGTCTTGTCTGCAGAGGTGGCTCCCCTCTCCAGTATGAAGGAAGTCTTCCCTGGTGTGATCTTTGTTTTTCTTGCTTTGGGGTGGGCTGAGTGTGTTCTCCCCTTCCATAGGGGGTCCCCCTTTTCTTCTTCCATCGTCATCATGTAGTTTTGGGGTTGAGATGGGAGGAAGAGGCTTATCTGCAACAGGGTAGCTGAAGGTCAGACAGTGAAGGACTTCACCGTGTTGGGGCTGAGGACAGGTGAGAAGCAGAGGGGCCGCCCTCCTGTCTCAGCACAGGAGACCAGAGGAGAGGTGGGATGATTTCAAGCAAGAGCAGGGGTTCTGGGGTTTATGCTTAGTGTAATGACAACGCTGGGGACAGAGGCTAAGCCGCCCTGGGATGTCAGGATGCTGCTGGAGGGGGTGGTGCCTTCTTCCTGGGGCTGAGGGGAGAGCGTGGACAGCGCTGGTGGTGGGGTTTCTCTGCCTCCCTGGAAATCACAGAGGATGCTCTCTCGAAGCACTGTGCTGCCTTTGAAGATTATTATTCCAAGCTCCCGGGCTGCGATGCTGCTGGTAAACCAAGGCAGAGAAACCCAGGCCCTGCTCAGAGAATCGGAGGTAGTTGAATCCATTTTCCTACCTAGAAGACTGAGGCCCGGCTCTGGGCCCGACACTGGACCCTCTGGGCAGGACGTGGTTTCCCCTCCAGCCTCTTCCTTCAGACTGGAGACTTTCAGGAGGGTGCAGTTGAGCCTCCCCGCTCAGACTGGGACATCTGCAGATCCCAACTGTGCTGGGCATGTCAGTCATTCTCTTCCCCCGCCCACCCCCCCAGGCTCATTCCCTGGAGGGTGTCTCCAGAAGGAAGGGGGACTCAGGAAGCCAGCACCCCTTTGTGGTAAGCCTAGGTGGTGGCTAGGGGTGCTAATTTTGAGGTCAAGATGTCCAGATTCAAATCCCAGCTTTTCCTCTCACTAGCTGTGTGACTTCGGTCAGGTCTCTCAAACTCTTTCATCTTGTGAAGTGAAGATGTAGTAATAGTATTTATCCCATAGAATTTCTCTGGGGATCAAAGAAGCTAGTGATCTTCCAACAGCATCACATTCTTCCTGTCCACCCACCTCTGTCCGTCAGGGCTTTAAAAAGCAAAGCTTGGATCCCAAGTTATCGAGTCAGCCCAAAGCTCTGGACATCAGCAAATGGTGAATTTAGAGGGAGGGAATTCATCTCTTCCCACCGCCCCAACCCCCATTGCTATGTTCCAGCTCTTTTCCTAGCCCTATTTCTTACACACACACACACACCCTCACCTGAGTATATGTTTATTGATATTAAAGAGAGAGGAAGGGGGAAAGGGAGAGAGAGAGAAACATTGCTATGAGAGAGAAACATTGATTGGTTGCCTCTTATACACACCCCGACCAAGGATTGAACCCACAACCTAGGTATGTGCCCTGGCCGGGGCTTGGACCTGCGACCCTTTGGTGCACAGAACAACGCTCCAACTAACTGACCCACTGGGCCAGGGCAAACCCCATTTCTCCTGATCTCTTGGCTTTTCTTCTTGTCTGTCTGTCTCTCCACCTTCCTCTCCCCCACTTTTCTCTTTCTGTCTGTGTGTGTTTCTGTCTGCCAGTCTTTGTGTCTCTGTGTCTCTCTCTGATATCTCTCAACATTCCCTGTCTTTCTCTTCCTCTCCCTTACTCTCTGACACATTCCGTTATTTCTGTTGCTCTGGCAGCTCTCTCTATTCTCCCTTCCTTACTTTCTCCCCCTCATCTCGCTCCAATACCCCCACGTTGCTCTCCTTTTTCTGGCCCCCCTTCCCATTTCCTCCCCTGTTGCCCCATCTACTCCCCTTTCTTTGTGTATCTTCCTGTTTCTTAGCCTCTCTTGTTTGCAATGCCTTAATCTTTCTTTTTTTAAAAAAGATTTTATTTATTTTCAGAGAGGGGAAGGAAGGGAGAAAGAGAGGGAGAGAAACATCAACGTGTGGTTGCCTCTTGTGGGCCCCCACCTGGGGGACCTGGCCTGCAACCCAGGCATGTGCCCTGACTGGGAATCAAACCAGCGACCCTTTGGTTCACGGGCCAGCACTCAATCCACTGAGCCACATCAGCTAGGGCTAATCTTTCTTTTTTAAAAAATATTTTTATTTCTTTTGGAGAGAAGGGAAGGGAGTGAAAAAGAGAGGGAGAGAAACATCAATTGGTTGCCTCTTGCAAACACCCGACCGGGAACCTGGCCCACATCCCAAGCGTGTGCCCTGACCAAGAATCAAACCGGTGACCTTTTGGTTTGCAGGCTGGCACTTAACCCACTGAGCCACACCAGCCAGGGCTTCATATTTCATTTAACAAATATTTATTGAGCATTTATTCTGTGCCAAGCCTTATTTTAAGCACTGGGGACACAGCAGTGAACAAAACAGGAAAAAATTCGGGCTCTCAATGGAGTTGACATATGAGTGGGGAGACAGGCAAGAAATATGAGTAACTTAGACCTATGCTCCGTCAGGTGGTAATAAGACAAAGGAGAAAAATAATCAGAGTAAAGGTGATAGGGAGTCATGGAGTTGCTGGTTACTGGGAAGAAGCCTAAGAGAAGTGTGGGCCAGACACAGGGGAAGAGTGCTGCAGGAAGTGGGAGCAGCAGGTGCAAAGGCCCTGAGGCTGGAGGTGCTTGGATTGTTTGAAGAACAGCAAAGAGGCCAGTGGCTGAGTGAGTGAGGCAGAAAGCGGGAGGAGGTGCCCTGGGAGAGAGCGGGGGAGATTGGGGAGATGGTGCAGAGCCTCACGGTGAGGACTTCCGGCGTTTACTCCGAGCGAGGTGGCGCCTTGGAGGCTTCTAGGCTGAGGAGGGATGTGAGCCAATCTAGTTACTAATAGGCCCGCTGCCTGCTGGGCAGGGAATGAACTGCAGGGAATGAGGGTGAAAGCTGGGAGCCGGGCGGAGGATGCTGCCACGGTTCCGTGAGGGACCATAGTGTCTAGGCCAGGGTGGTGCTCGAAGAGGCGGGGAGACTTGGGTTTAACATACACACAGCATAAAAGTTATCATTTTAACCATTTTAGAGTGATCCGTTCAAGGCACTAAGCAGATTCACAGTGTTGGGCAACCATTGCCACCATCTACCCGTCAGAGACCTGGGAAAGGTTAGAGGAAGGGGGGCCTGGGTGAGAGGAGTCTCGGGCTGTAATACAGCTCGGAGAAAGTCTGGGTGTGTATGTCCGCCGCGGCGGTGGTTCTGGGGCAAAGGTTGCCCATCAGAGGAGTCCTGGGTCAGGTAGGAATGGGCTGGCACTGGTACCCACTCTGCTTTGTCATTGGGAGCGGCCGGAGGGAGTCACGGCCTTGGCACCCAGGTGGGGCTGTCAGACCACTGTGCCCGCAGCAGCAGGATCTCCTAAAGATGGATCCAAGTAACGCCCTTCCAGGGCCGCTGCAGGGACCAAAACTATTTCTGTGTGCAGGACCAACCTCATCCCCAGGCACCTGTGAACTCCTCATTCCCACCCATCGGTTATGAGGAGGCTTGGCCCCTACTGGTGAGCCAAGGGGCTTTCCCTCAATCTGATTGGGTCAACATGGGTCACGCGACAAGCCTGAGTCGGGTGCTGGTGGGTTAAGGCTTGGGTTCCTGAACTGCCCACTGGCAAATGAAGGCGGGATTACTCTGAAGGTTTTGACCAATCAGGACCCATCGCTGGATCTGGCCAAAGCCAGTAGACGTCCTACGTCTGCAGCCGAACTGCAAGGGCTGGGACTGTCAGGAGGAGGCGATGAAGAATCGATGTCCTCCGGGATCCTAGGGTTCTCTCCCACGCCCACCCCTGGAATCGAAGATTTACAATTAGAGCAGGAATATATGTAGGTGCACCTGTGAGGGGCCTGCTAATAGAACCCCGCATACTGTATCTGCAGTTCCAAATTTCCCAAAGCTCTGACAACCAAAATAGATATTTTTTTGTGGGGGGTAATTTTTGCCCAATCTCACATGGTGGCAAATCAACTAATACTAGCTATTGCACTCTTTATTCATATTCTTTGGTGTGAATTTTCACCCATTTTGCTGCAAGTATATGAACATGTCTGGTGGGTAGGGGGCTGCTTCAGCTCTTGGGAATGTTATATAATATATGGCTTTTGCTCAGAATTACCTTTCTAAAATTAGAACAGCTCTGAGTTCTGAGATGCATCTGTCTCCGAGGACTTCGGCTAAGGGATTATGGACCTCCAGTGGGGCACGTTGCCAAACTAGATTCATCTTAATTATTTGCTCAACATTTATTTAATGGCTTTGGGCAGGAACTCATTTTCCATTACAATATTTTAAAAATAGAAAATGACGTTCATTTACTAAGTTCCCTTTGTTAACGTTATTGTATTTTTAGTATTGTGTGTATCTGTGTGTGTGTGTGACCGTATCTGTGTGTGCCGGTGTGTGAGGCTGTGTCTCTGTGTGTGCGGGACAATATTTCCATGTTTGTCCATATGTGGGTCTGTGTGAGAGGTTGGACGGGTGTGTGTGTGATCGTGTGTGTGTCTGTGTGTGACAGTGTGTATGTGTGAATGTGACAGTGGTCTCTGTGTATGAATGTGCATGAGAGGAAGCGTGGTTCAGGGTTTAAAGTTAATATGCTGAAATAAAGTCCTTATTTGAGGAGACCGTCTGTGTCTCCGCTTTAGAATCCCAGCGGAATGTAGGATGTAAATTTCTCAGTCGAGAAATTGTTCACTGTCAAGCAATACCCTGCATTTCCACTAGAGGACGTCCGTCTACTTTGGCCACAAGAAATTTCAGCTTTTTTTTTTTTTTTTTAACCACTGAGTTTCTGCGGGTTTGCAGATCCTTGCAGGGAAGTGCCCAGGGCCGCGAGTTCAGGCTCGCCTCAGCTGTCCACGGAGCAGTGGTTATCACACTTGTTGGTCTCGAGGTTCTTTTACACCCTTAAAAATTATTGAGGATCCCCAAAGACTTTTTGTATTGGTGAGTTATATCGATATTTAGGTGTTGAAATTAAGATTGAGAAGTTAAAAAATTATTCACTGATTCATTAAAAAATAGCATTAAAATCCATTGCATTATGGTCAATTATGTTATTGTGGTAAAATATACATACCATAAAATTTACCATGTTAACCATTTAAAAATGCCCCGTTCAGTGGTATTAAGTAAATTCACATTGTACTGTTGTATATTGTTGCGCCAGTGAACTCAAGAACTTTTTCATCTTCTCAAACTGAAACTCTGTATCCTTTAAATAATAACTCTCCATTTTCGCGCCTCCCAACCCTAAGTAACCTCTATTCCACCTTCTGTCTCTATGGATGTGCCTATTCCATCTCATGTAAATGGAATCATATAATACTTGTCTTTTTGCACCTGCTTCGTGACATTTAGCATGTTTCCAAAGTTCATCCACGTAGTAGCATGTGTCGGAATTTCCTTCCTTTTTATGACAGTAATAGTCCATTGTGTGGATGCCACATGTTACTCATCCAGTCATCTGTTATGGACATGTGGAAACTCTTTGCATTTTAACATTAAGAAACATTTAGAAATGCTCTATTATCCAAAATAAAAAAATCAGGAGAAAAGTGGCATTCTTATGCATTTTTTTTAGAACTGTATTTTTTAAAAAATATTTTATTTATTTTTAGAGAGGGGAAAAGGGAAGAGGAAAGAGAGAGAGAAACATCAATGTGTGGTTGCCTCTCGCGCACCCCTCACTGGGCACCTGGCCTGCAACCCAGGCCTGTGCCCTGACTGGGAATCAAACCATCTTACGCATTTTTGAGAAGACTTAACATATGCTTAATAGAAGACAATTGGATTCTCAGAGCTGCTTCTGCATTTGCTCTGTGGCAATATCACAAGCTGTCGAGCCTCTGAAAAAAATCTGGGTGAATCCCAGCCAAGTCATGGGAAGTCCTGAGTGGGACTTTTCCAGTCTCTTAACCCTCAACCACATCACCCTGAAACTTAGGTAGTTGCAAAACTGTCTTTAGCTTTCCATGTCTTCTGCATTTAACATGTGGTTGTGGGTGCAATTTTTTACTATTTTTAAAACAGATTATTTATGTTTTAGAGAGAGGGGAAGGGGGGCAGAAAGAGAGGGAAACAACTATGTGTGAGAGACACATCATCTGGTTGCCTCTCACTCGCCCCCAACTGGGGGCCTGGCCCGCAACCCAGGCATGTGCCCTGACTGGGAATCGAACCAGTGACTTTTAGATTCTCAGGCCAGTGCTCAACCCCTGAGCCACACCAGCCAGGGAAAGACTTTTTCTAAAAGAATTTATCTGTTTGTTGATTTTGGAAGAGTCAAGTAATTACCACAGGTGGGGAGGGGCTGGGAGAACCTGCGTGTTGTGCTCCAACATGAAGCTGAGAATTAAACTGTGAGCATTTGAGAAAGGACGATGGGAAGGGCCTTACATCACTACTGTGCCTCAGAGAGGTTAAATAGTAACATGCAGAGCAGTAAGAGTGTGGGTCGGCCGCGGGGGGCCGGTGGGGGGAGATTGAAACCCGGGTCATCCGACGCACTCTTCATTTTGCTTCTCAGCCCAGACTGTGCAGAGCGACCACGTGCGGGCGCTTTGGTTGAAAATCCCAGCGGCGCTCCCACTTGACGGCCAGAATCAAGCCCCCCAGCGACGTGAAGGAGCCCCCTGGGACGCCCACCCCAGCGGAGCCTTCAAATGAGTGCAGCCCCAGACAACACCTGACTGCGAGTGAGAGGCCCCGAGTGAGAACTGCCCAGCAGTCCGTCTACGGAACCATGAGAGCTAATGCAAAACAATGTAAAGCTCCTCCGTTTGACACATGCTCTGCTGCAGCATAAAAGTAAAACCGTGTTCCTGCGGCAGGTCCTCCACCCGTGGATGGTGGGTGTGAGTGGACAAACGGCCCTGCATCCCATGAGGGAACAATTCTGATGCTCTCTCCTCACCTTTGTTAGACCTTTGTTAGATTTCGTCCCTTTTTTTTAAGGATTTTATTTATTTATTTTTAGAGAGAGGGGAAGGGAGGGAGAAAGAGAGGGAGAGAAACATCAATGTTTCGCACGCCCCCTATTGGGGACCTGGCCCACCCCAAGCATGTGCCCTAGGTTGGGAATCAAACCGGCGACCCTTTGGTTTGCAGGCCGGCGCTCAATCCACTGAGCCACACCAGCCAGGGTGATGTTGTCCCTTTGTGGTCTCACATACCCTCAGTCGTGATTTCTGGAATCGCCTCCTTAATAAACTACCTGCCCTCAAGTTCTCGTCTCAGGGGGAAGGGGAAGGAGAAGAAGCAACAGTAACGGGAGGGGGAGGGGAGGAGAAAAAGGAGGAGGAGGAGGAGGAGAGTTGATGATGGGCTTAATAATGCTGGCAATGTTGGTGACGGTCACGGTGATGATGCTAATGGTCAGGTGACTGCCATATAGACTGAGTGCTTGGCAGGAGGTGGGGCCTTTGGGATATGCTTAGGTCTTGCGGGGGGAGCCCTCGTGAATGGGATTGCAACATGTATATGACATACACACAATGCGACATTGTATTGTATTGTAGGCATCGTATTGTTTCTTCATGGCCCTGATGACAGCACTCGGGCTGCTCCCGCCTTTGGCTGCTGTGCACATTGGCCTGCAGTGTCTCTTTCAGCTCCTGTTTCCAACTCTTTGGGGTATATATTTACGACTAGAATCGCTGGATCACATGGTAATTTTATGCTTAGCTTTTTGAGGAATTGCCAAACTGTTTTCCATAGCAGCTATACGCAATGATTTTTTAAATTTTACTTATTTATTATTTGTTTTTAGATGGAGAAAGAGAGAGAGGAAGGGAGAGAGAGAGCAAAACATCAATGTGTTGTTCCGTGTATTTATGCATTTACTGGTCTATTCTTGCATGTGCCCTGACTGGGGATTGAACCTGCAACCTTGGCGTATTGGGAGGATGCTGTCACCAACTGAGCTACCTGGCCAGGGCACCCAATGACTGGTTAAATCACTGAAATCCCTGTCTTAGATCCCTTTATGCTTAAAATACCTAGAGTGACCTATCACGCCGTGTAAAGCAGGCTATGCGGCAGTAACCCTCTGCCTGTGCTCAGTGCCTTGGAACAACAAAGGTTTATTTCTCACACATGTGCCAAGTTCAACACGTGTCGGGTGGGGGAGCCACTCCAGGCTGGTGAAGCGGCCACTGTGTAGTCACCCTGCCCAAAGAAAAATTCAAAATATGATCAAGCGGGTAGTGGTTCTTAAAATTTCCATGAGGAGGGTGTGCATGTTCCTTCTTCTCACATTTCACTGGGCAAGGCAAGCCACCTGGCCCCGCCAAACTTCCAGTCGGCAGGGGTGTGCAACGCTACTGTGTGCCCAGAAGGAAAGCTGGAACGTTTGAGGACATCGCTAATGACCCTCTCCAGTGGGCTCTTTCTGGGGTCTGGACCACGGTTCACTCATCCTACAGATCTGCTGTGGAAGACACCCTTTCTGATTAGAAATTGGGCTTGCTCCCTCTTTATATAAAAGAAGGAGATCACAGTTGTCCATGTGGGTCACAAGGAAAACAAAAGTGCCACCACCCTTCCACCTATGCCATTTCCATTGTGACTTCGGAGGGAGGAGTCAGTTTCCCCACCCCTTGAACTTGGCAGGCCTTGACGGATAGAATTCAGCAGGAGGGACCTCGTGTCAGTCCCGAGTCTAGGTCTCAAGAGCCTTTGTGTCTTCTGTTGGCTCTCTTCGAAAGTTCCCCCTGTGGTGGGAGGATGCCCTGGCCAACCTGCTGGAGGATGGGAGGCCCGCCACGTACATCCAGAGCTCCCGGCTGCTACCCAGTCAACTCCCAGAAACAGAGCCCCCTACCCAGCCCGAGGCAGACTGCAGAAGCTCTGGGGAGCTCATCGGAGACAAAAGCACCGCCCAGCAGACCTGCAGCTTGTGAGTGATAACCAAAGGCACTGCTTTAAGCCATTCCTATTGGGGGGGGGTATTTGTCACCCAGCTGTCTGAGTCCATTCGGGCTGCTATAACAAATTACCATAGACTGGGTGGTTTAAACAACAAACATTTATTTGTCGTAGTTCTGGAGGCTGGAAAGTCCAAGATCAAAGAGCTAGCAAGTTCTGTATCCCGTGAAGGCCCACTTCCTGCTCCATGGACTGCTGTCTTCTCGCTGTGTCCTCTCGGGGAAGAAAGAGGGAGACAGCTCTCTGGCGTCTCTTTTATAAGGGCGCGAATCCCGTTCACGAGGGCCCCACCCCTGTGGCCTACTCACCTCCCAAAAGTCCCACCTCCTAAGTACATCACATTGAGGATTAGCTTTCAGCATGTGAACTTTGAGGAGACACACACATTCAGTCTAGGTAACAATGGCGGTAGTTAACTGATGCATCAGGGGCCCTTCATTTCTTTTCTTATTGCGACATTAAAGATCTTGCAACGTTTTCACCCTCTGTCACCCAGTCTTCCTCTAGGTCCCCAGTAGGGGGCGTGTCAGAGGCAAACACACTTTGAAATTTCTCCCCCTCTCCTTTCCCCTCTCTCTAAAAATAAATAAATAAAATCTTTAAAAATCTTTATTTTTAGAGAGAGGGGAAAGGAGGGAGAAAGACTAAGAAAGAAACATCAGTCTGTTGCCTCTCAGGCACCCGCAACTGGGGACCTGGCCTGCAACCCCAGCCTGTGCCCTGACTGGGAATCAATCCTGCAACCCTTTGGTTCACAGGCTGGTGGCGCTCAGTCCACTGAGCCACAGCAGCCAGGGATTCTTCACTTATTCTCTAGCTGTATCTATTCTGCCATTTAGCATACCTGTTGAGTTCTTTAGTTCAAACTTTCAATAATTATCTTGTTGGTATTCCTTATCACCAGTTCTGTTGTACTGCATAACCTCCTCTTCTTGCTTCAAGTCTTCAACATCCTCCCTCATTTCTCTAAGGGTATTTATTATGCTTGTTTTCCATGCCTTATTAGCTCCACTTCACTGGGTATCGTTTCTTCCCTCCCCGACTGAGATATCTGAGCCCCCCGGGCGCGCTGACAATGTTGCACTTCAGAAAAGACCACAATTCAGTGCTGCTTAAACCTCATAGTTTCACATTATTTTTATCATTGATTGAAAAGTCTAGAGAAACTGATTTCTATTCATTTGAAACAAAGGAGGGGGGCAGAAAGAGAGGGACCGCTTCTAGCCAGAGCAAAGGCAAGTTTCTGGTAAAAGTATTGTCAAGGGTCATTCGTGTGTAGTAGACTCTGTGGATGCCCCTCCCCCACCCACCCAGGCTCCCCTCCCCCACCCACCTAAGCTCTCCTGCCTCTGAGGCTCCTGCACGTGGGCAGCCTCTGAGCTCAGCACCCACGTCTCTCCTCAGGGCTTTCTCTGGCATCACACAGATGCGACCCAAAAAGTGGAGAGGGGCCCTGGCCCATGCGGCTCAGTTGGTTGGCGCGTAGTCCCCTAAGCCGAAAGGTCGCGGGTTTGGTTCCCGGTCAGGGCACAGGTCTAGGTTGTAGGTTCGGTCCCCTGTTGGGTGCTTACGAGAGGCAAACGGTCGATGTTTCTCTCCCTCCCTCTCCCCTTCCCTACCCCTCTCTCTAAAATCAATGAGCAGGTCCTCGGGTGAGGATAAAATAGAAAAAGTGGAGGGGGATCTTGAGGCATGTTTTGCTGGTTCCTCAGAAGGTCTGCAGCAGGATGGAGCCCCAGTTGTGCCAGGCTGTACCCCACTGCCCGACACACATTTGGCTGTCTTTTCCCCTGCCCCTGACTCAGTTCTCTCCTCCACTCCTGAGACCTGAGATCACCTCCCAACCAAATGACCGTCACCCGAGACATTGTCTCAGAGTCTGCTCTTGGGAAACTCAGCAAAACCGACACTTCTCTTTAGATCCTGTTCTACTTTAATCTCTCTCCTGTGTTCATATCACACTTTGCCTTCTTGCGGGGCCATATTAAACAGTTTAAAATTAGAGAATCAGCCTTGGCTGGTGTGGCTCAGTGGGTTGACTGCCAGCCTGCAAATCAAAGGGTCGCAGGTTCGATTCCCAGTCAGGGCACATGCCTGGGTTGCAAGCTGGGTACCCAGTAGGGGGCGTTTGAGGGGCAACCACACATTGATGATTTTCTCCCTCTTTCTCCCTCCCTTCCCCTCTCTTGGAAAATAAATAAATAAAATCTCTTTTTAAAATTAGAGAATTATATAAATTGCTTATTCCAAGAAAACATCTCTGCCTTCACGTTCAGCCAGTTGCCAATGACCAAACAAAAACAAAGACCCTGAAAAAGGAGCGGTCTTAACACATCCACCCAGGGGGGACTGGACGGACCACTCCGTTGGTTGGAGCATTGTCCCGCACACCTAAAGGGTGTGGGCTCAGCTCCCAGACGGGGTACATACCTAGGCCTTGGTTGCAGGTATTTTTTTTAAAGATTTTATTTATTTATTTTTAGAGAGAGGGGAAGGAAGGGAGAGAAACATCGATGTGTGATGGCAACTTCAGTGGGTCGCTTCTCAAATGCCCCGAACTGGGGACCTGGCCAGCAACCTGGGCATGTACCCTGACCAGGAATCGAACCGGCGACTCTTTGGTTGGTGGAACGACGCCCAACCCACTGAGCTACATCAGTCAGGGCAAAGCTGTAGGTTTGATCCCCAGTTGGGACATGTACAGGAGGCAACCAAACGATGTTTCTCTCTCACACCAATGTCTCTCTCTCCTCCTCTCTCTTCCTCCCTCTCTAAAATCAATCAACATATCCTTGGGTGAGATTTAAGAAAAAAGACCCCACACAGAGGGGGCTGCCAACCTCTCCCAGCGATGGTCTAGTGATCTAGTCCAACGCTTCTTCGCCAGTAAGGTGCTCAGGGATCACCTGGGCCTCCTTAAAAGGCAGGTTCTAATTCAGCAGGAGGCACTGATGCTGGGAACGGGGACTGGGGATGGCACTTTGGGGAGCGAGGGGCTAAAAAGTAGCCTGGGGGATGGATCCCCTAGGGAGGTCCCCCACCAGCCCATTTCCACTGGTCCCCCCAACCCAGCTCAGTTTAGGGACCTTAAAATAAGAGAATCTGCTGGTGTAAATGCGAAATGGAGCAGGCACTTCGGGCCACTGTCACCGTAGTGAGTTGCACGGCGTCCTCCCCAAAAGACACCTCCACCTGGAACCGGTAATGGGACCTCCTTCGGAAAGAGGGTCTTGGAAGGTGTGATTATGGATCTTGAGATGGGATCACCCTGAGTTACCCAGGTGGGCTCTGGACCCAAAGGCGAGTGTTCTTATCGGAGACAGAAGAGGAGACGCGGACGCAGAGAGGGACAGCATGTGAGGACAGAAACAGATTGGAGCGGAGCGACAACCGGCCCGGCAGCGCCTGAAGCCACCAGAAGCTGGAAGAGGCCAGGATGGATCCTCTCCTCTAGTCTTCAGAGACGAGAGAGAAGGAGAGAGGGAGAGAGAGAGAGAGAGACAGACAGACAGACAGACACCGATCAGTTGCCTTCCGTATGTGCCCACAGTGGGGATCGAACTGGCAACCCGGGTTCGTGCCCCGACCGAAAAAGGAACCTGCAACCTCTTGGTGCCCGGGACAAAGCTCTAACCAACCGAGCCGCCCGGCCAGGGCCAGAGCTCTATCTTTTGCCCTCAGCTCCTAGGAGGCAATCACTAAGTCCTTGGAGTGTCTTGCTGTATGAAAGTGTGTTTACCTGGGGCTCTGGGCCACTTCCCACAGTCCAACACTGTGTGACTCAGGGTGAGGGCTTTGGGTCATGTGGCATCAGCTAGACCTCTGCCAGACGGGCTGGAGACCAAGAACAGCCACGTGGGTGACCGAACCAGGTCTACGTGAGCAAACCCCGGAAAAGCCAGGGTGAGCTTCCTGGTTGGCCGGGTTCCACCTGTACTGTCTCGCACTGTTGCTGAGAAACAGCTGTCCACCACTGCCCTGAAGCGGAGAACAACGGGAAACTACAGGGCAGGATGCAGACCTGTCCTGGACCCTGCCCCGGCATCTCCTCCCTTGGCTGATCTGATCTCTATCCTTTCTACGTAATAAACCGCGAGCAGAACAGCTTTTAGAGAGTTATGGGAGTCCTGGCAAATGATCAAACCCGATAAAGGGAGGTCTTGGGGATTCTCAAACTTGAAGCTGGTGTCGGAGCGATGGTGGCCTTCGAATCCCCCACATTTTGCAGTTGGTGTCAGAAATGAAAGCGGTCTGGCGGGCTGTTCCCAGGTTTTCCAGTGGTCTGACTTAGTAACGTGCGAGCCTAACGTTATTATTTGAATGTGTGACTTTTCTTTAGAAAACTAGAACAAAATCATTTGGCACACCCTTCTTCTGTCACACATGTTCCTCTGTTAGATTTCTTTTAAAAATATTTTATTTATTTTTAGAGAGGGGAAGGGAGGGAGGAAGAAAGGGAAACATCAATGTGTGGTTGCCTCTTGCGCGCCCCCTACTGAGGACCTGGCCTGCAACCCAGGCATGTGTCCTGACTGGGAATCAAATTGGCGACCCTTTGGTTTGCAGGCTGGCACTCAATCCATTGAACCACACCAATCAGGGCAAGATTTCTTATTTAAACAATAATAAATGAGATTTCCATATTTAAATTAAAGCTAGCCTTCCCGATGCCGTTTGTGGCTGACTTCTAGTTGTCTTCCAGTATGTGTTTTCCCTTTTGTTCACTGGAATGTAGAGTTTTAACAGGACACAGAAACACTCAGCTCAAGACTAGGTTTCCCAGCTTCCCTTGCAGCTAGGTGTGGCCAGGTGACTGCGTTCTAGCCCATGGGCTGAGCGGCAAGCAAAGCGTGCCACTTCTGAGTTCCACCACTGAAAGACTGGGCCTCTGCACCCCTACCTCCTTTCCCCTTCCTATTGGGATGTGGGGAGAGCTCCAACGGCCACCTCAGACCCCAGAGGGGAAGCCATGAGATGCACGTGCTGTGTGAAAGAAGAAAATGAACGCAAGTGTAACCCTGAGAAATGGCATTCCTTGTCAAACTATGTGTGTTCTGGTACATGGCTTAACTGCGCAGCGGGGCTCGTGGTAGCTGCAGTGTAAAAATACAATGTGATGCCCTGGCTGCTGTGGCTCAGTGGATTGAGTGCCGGCCTGAGCACCAAAGGATCGCTGGTTCAGTTCCTGGTTGGGGCACGTGCCAGGTCTCCGGTGGTGGGCGCATGACAGGCAACCACACACTGATGTTTCTCTCCCTCTCTTTCTCCCTCCCTTCCCCTCTCTCTAAACATAAATTAATTTAAAAAACTAAAAAAATATAATGTGAGCCTCAAATGCAGGGTTCCTAGGTAATTTAAAATTTTCTGGTAGCTGCAGTGAAAAAGCAAAAAGAAACAGATGAAATAATAGTAACATATTTAATAATATTGTCATAAAGTAGGTTAATATCAATGATATTAATGCTATATTAATATATTACTAATATAATGATTTCAATGTTATATATTTATATTATATTGTTATGTACAATGATTTGTAATTATGTAATAACAATAATATAATCAATAATATATTTTGGTTAACCCAATTTATCCAAAATGTTGTCTTCATGTGTAGTACCATATAAAAATTACTCCTTTTACAATCTTTTTTTTTTCCTGTGGGTCTTTGAAATCTGGACACAGAACACTCAGCTCAAGTGTGTGTTACACTGTGGCGGACCTCACCTCAGACTCGCCACCTGCCCTTTCTTCAGCGACCACGCGTGGCCGGTGGCTGCCGCACCGCACAGCACGGGTCCTTGCGGAGGGAGAGACAGCAGCACAGAGGCTGCAATTCCATTTCCAGAGAGCTGTCTGCCCTAAGTTCTGGTACACAGACACGGGGGCGGGCGCACGCCGCCGTATGGACAGAAGTGTTGGAAACCACCTAGAATTCCTCCAGTAGGGAAGAGATTAAATAAACCAGTTTCAAATGAACGGTGGTTTCATCACGCCGTTTATACAAAATGAGGTGTTTTTAAATGTATTTACAAAGAAGGTCTTCTGAAAGAACTAGTGATAGAATCACACTGGAACGGTTGATAAAGTTTGAATGAGGACTGCGGATTACATACAAGTATTCTGTTGGTATTACATTTCCTTATTTCAAAATTGCCTTGTGGTTATGAGAGAGAATAGCCTTGTCCTAAAAACATACACACTGGAGCCCTGGCTGGTGTGGCTCAGTGGATTGAGTGCCTGCCTGAGAAACAAAGGGTTGCCAGTTCGATTCCCAGTCAGGGCACATGCCTGGGTTGCGGGCCATGTTCCCAGTAGAGGGTGCGCAACAGGCAACCATACATATCATATGTTGATGTTTCTCTCCCTCCCACCCTTCCCCCACCCTTCCCTTCTCTCTAAAATCTTTAAAAAAATACACACTGAAGAATTTAGGGCAAGGGGGCATGATGTTTCCAGTGTACTGGCAGATGATTCAGGGGAAACGCGGATAGATACGTAGATATGTGGATACACGCATTTAGACCACCTGTACTAGTTTCCTTCGGCCAGCCATCCGATTCCTTACAACAAATCTCTCTTTCTGACTTCTTCCCGCCCCCGCGAGTTATGTTTCTCTGTTGAACCGTGATGGATAATGCCCCTCGCCCGCAAGCATACAGTGGCAGCATACTAAAGCACACAGGCCGATGCCACAGTGAGGGGCTCCAGGTGAAGCATACAGGACTCGCTTTTACTACCCTTGCTACTTCCCTTTGAGTTTGAAATTAGATAAAAATAAAAAATTGCAAAAACGTTATTCTGAGGAGGGCTGCATAATTTCACCAAGGATCCAGGGCAGGGGAAATGTTAAGAAACCATGATTTAAGGCAGTACGTAACTTTGATCCCAAATCCTAGAACACCAAGGGGTTGTGGCCTGGTCTTCTGAGCCGCCTTTGACGCAAGCGTCCGCTGGAGGTCAGGATAGGTATAACAACCCTGCATTTCTACCAGCACCAAATCCCCGCGAACACCAACTCTTCAAAATCCTTGCTGAGTAACGTAGACCATACACTTTTAAAAGAAGACCATGGCTTCTTTTAGTGGAGCAAAGCCTTGCCGTCCATCGTGCACCTGCATGTCCATTCCCAAACACAAACACCAAGTTTAATTGCTTTATTTATTTACTTACTTTTTAAAAGATATTATTTATTTATTTTTAGAGAGAGGAAAGGAAGGAGAGGGAGAGAAACATCAATGTGTGGTTGCCTCCCGCACGCCCCCTACTGGGGACCTGGCCTGCAACCCAGGCATGTGCCCTGACTGGGAATCCAACCGGTGACCCTCTGGTTCTCAGGCTGGCCCTCAATCCACAAACACCACATTTTAAAAAGTCTGGATGAATACCCTCCAAACTGTTTTTTAAAAGAATTTTTGGTGGAGGGAGTACATTTCTGGATCGTTTAAACGTTTGCAAGGTGCACGGATTGCCTTTGCAATGAAAAGAAAGCAAAGATCTTTACAAATCGGAGGTCGCTGTAGAGAAATACTGTCTGTGGAGGAAAGATGTGAGTGGTAGGTGGCTGAGTGCGGGAGAGCGTGGGAAAAGGGAGCCTGTGCCTGTCCTTGTCATCGTAGTCACGCTCCATAGTGCTGGACTGAAGAGAACTTCCCACCGGGTCCACACCCTGGTTCCTGGAGCCTGTGGTGTGAAGTTCTACGGCACAAGTGACTTTCCTGAGAAGTTAAGGACCTGCAAATGGGACATTATCCTGAATGATCCAGGGGGGACCCTAAATGTAATCACAAGGGTTCTTACACGAGGGGGGCAGAGGGAGATTGGACACACACAGCAGGAGAGGAGGAGATGTGACCACAGAGGCAGAGACTGGAAGGGTGGCCACCAGCCATGGAATGCTGACCGTCACCGGAAGCTGGAAGAGGCAGGAGAGATTCTCCGGAGCCTGCAGAGGGCCCGTGGGCCTGGTGTCTGCTGGATGTTGGACTGCCACCTCCACACTGGGGTTAGTGGCGGTTTGTGGCCGCCGCGATAGGACACCAATCTGGGCTCTGCCCAGGCCCCAGCGCATTTCCTCGAGAACCCAGAATGAGGCTGGAAAGGAAGGTTCTGGCCCGGCGTGTGCGTGTGCCAAACTCAAAGCTCCAGGGAGGACGACTTAACAGTCCCCAAGCACTGGGCCACCTCCACACACATGCTTTGCCTCTTTGGGGCCTGAACAGCCTGGTTGGAAGGCTTAAACTCCCCACCTCCCAGTCCCCCAGGGGAGTTTAAGCCGGTTGGACCCTTGAGATTCTCAGCTCAGGGGCCCTAGAAGACGAGAGAGAGAGAGAGAGAGAGAGAGAGAGAGAGAGAGAGAGAGAGAGAGAGAGAGAGAGAGAGTGTCAAATGGGGAAACCAAGGCTCAGAGAGGGGCCAAATCTAGCCAGGACAGGTAGTTAGGCAGACGTGAGCAGAGCAAGGACACGGGCCCAGGTACAGGAGGCCAGCAGGGCGGAGAGCCCCAGGAGCCTAGCAATGGGTAAAACTGGGAAAACTAGGACCTTGCCCCCCAGGGTAACCTTTCCTCCCCTGGCATATCCCTGGTCAAGCGGTTTAGACCCCCTGACCTTTCCTCCCTAAGCATAGCATCGGGGCCTCAGCTGTGTTTCAGCTCCAGGCCCAGAAAAGCACCCCAAACCACACAAGCGAACCATGGCTGCCTCGGAACCAGCTGCTTTGACTAAGGACCTTCCGCCCTGGAGCTGACCAATCAGTGGAGACCAGGACCCAGAAAGCACACACCTGGACAGCTGATGAATAGTCCATTGAGATTCTCCCCTGAGACCTCCCCTGAAATTCCCTGCCTACAAGAGAGAACTAAAAACTCCCAGGACAAAGGACCCAGCCTGCAGTCTCCCTCCCTCCCAGGAGCACACCCACGCCTTCCCCTTCCGCCTCTTCCCCCGCAGGCAGCATCTCCTAAACTCTAAGGGACCCCAGGAGACTTGCAACCCAGGGAGCAGTGGGCAGCGGCAGCTCCTCCTGGGCTCATCCCCTGCACCCGACCGCAAGACCCCTTCTTCTCTGGCTTCCCAGTGAGCTAAGGCAGCCCCTCCAGGGCTCGTTTCGGCTGTGCTACGCCCTTCCCTGTTTCACTGCTTGAATAAATCTCCAGTCTGAGTAAGTTTTGCTGTGGCCAATACATTCTTGCTCGCTTTCCTGTGCTTTGTCACTTGAGTGAAATCTTTCCTTCAAGAAGACAAGGACCAAAGTCTTGTCATTTAACAGGTGACACGTCCATTTGGCTTCCTCCCTCCTGGGGCGGGAGGGAACTTCCTCAGTTTTCTGAGCTGTGACCGCCCCCCTCTGACCCCCTTCTTTGCCCCGCAGAGGGAGCCTGGCCAGGGTGTCCAGTGTGCAGACCAATGAGAAACTGAGGGGAGAAAGACAGGTCATTTCCTCCCAGCCTATCTGCACCCTCCCGTTGGGGTTTTAAAAACCACAGCCCTCTGGCAGGAGGACCTTTGCCCAGCGGAGAACACAGAGAACTCAGGAGACCTGAATATGGTGAGTCTCGAGGGGGAGTGGGTACCGGAACCCTCACTCTCTCCTTTGTGGCTCCTGCCCACCCCCCCACCAGCCCCCACCCAACTCACTCCTTCTCCCTGATTTCCTGAGTCCCTGACCCTCAGCTCAGACCCTCCCACTCCTGGGCTGGGACAAGCTAAGGAGTAAGATTGTCAGGGGATTATCAGGGGTTTGGCAAGGAGCCACCCCAAGGCAATGGGGCTGGAGTCCCAAAGCTTGCCAGGGCTGAAAATTTGTGCCTTGGGTCTCATAAGGTGACTTTCTTCCTCCAGTGGAGGATCTGGGGAAGGCCTCCTGGGCAGTGGGAGTGGCAGAAGCAAAGGTAGGGAGGCTGGAAAGAGCCAGTTTGGACCTGGATGCTTGGGGGCTCTGAATTGTAGAGACAGGGAAATTGTTGAGGCAGGAGTAGAGATGGCCCTGTTTCTGAACTCAAGGGGTTTGCCCCTTCAGCTGCCCTATTCAAGAGTGAGAAGTGGTTTTATTTATTTGCAACAAGTAAAGGAGATGGGGCTTCATAGCCCAAGCTTTGCCTCCTGGATGGGAGGTTTAGCCATATGGCTCCTGCAATTGACTATTTGGTCAATTACATGTTGATTTCTTCTTTGCAGTTGGCTGCACTTATCCTGGTTGGGCTTCTGCCAAGCTCATCTTGTTTGCAGCCAGTCTGTAAAACACTGTGCTGTATTTTAACATTTAGCAAGGATAGCATTTAGCAACAAGTGCCCAGACTTTGAGACTTTCTCCTGTTTAACAGCTCCGGTCCTTTGGTGGTGGGTGGCAGAACCAGGTTGTCCTGTGGGCTCTGTGAATGAATGTCAGGGACACCAAGTCCAGGCTACATACACCAGGGAGACCCTTGCGCACATGCACCCCGAGGCCCAGGTCCAGGTGAGGCAGGTCTGTGATTCAGCACCTGCCGTTGCTAAGCGGTCTCCTCTTGCTTCATCTGAGGGAAAGGGGAAATGAAAGGGCACCCTGGCTGTGCCAGGGAGGGGTCTGGCATTGCTCCATCCCCTTCATCCCATTTTTGAGACTCTGAGAGGGCCCACCGTTAGCTTCAACTTTTTCTTCTTTTTAAAAAAAAATCATCACCCAAGGATACGTTTATTGATTGTTTATCGAAAGAGAGAGACATTGATGTCAGAGAGTAATATCGGTTGCCTCCCGTACATGTCCTGACCGGGGATCGAACCTGCAACATTTTGATGTATAGGACGACTTTCCAACCAATTGAGCCACCTGGCCAGGGCTTGACTTTGTTTTCTTTCTGTAAAATAGTCCCAGTACCAGAGGGTATGCAGTGAAAAGTCACCCTCCCTGCCCTCCCCAGAGCCTCAGGCACCTTGTCTTTGCTCCCCAAGTTAACTGTGGACACCAGTTCACGATGGATCCTTCCAGAAGCAGCCCACGGGTGCTGAAGGGAGGAGGCCAAGTCCTGTTCTTCTCTGTTCTCTGAAGTCTTCCCACTTCTCTTCCTCTTCTTGGCTATCCCCTACCCTGTCATCACAGGCCTGGATCCCCGCTCGGGCCTCCTCTCTGGTGCTCCAGCCTCTAGTCTCACCTACTCACAGCGGCCAGAGGGAATCTTTGAGAACTGACCACTAAACGAGTCCCTCTGCAGCTCAAAGACCATCCGTGGCTCCCCATTACCCCAGCATAAAACACACATTCTTTAACATGGCACCTGAGGCTCTTCCAACCTCATCTTGGTCACCCTCAGCCTTGCTGACCCTCTTTCAGTTTTTGGTGTGTCCCACGGTCCCTCCCTCTGCCCTCGTGGCTTCTTGCCTTGAATGTGTGCCCCTCCTTCCTACCGTGCTTCAGGCCTGGTAGCCGCTAAGAGAGGGTTCTGGAGTTCACCTCTCAGAAGTTCTCTGCCACCTGCCAGCTGGGAGGACTTGGAAAGGTCTCTGAAGCTCCCTGTTGCCTCAGTTCTCTCATCTGTGAAATGGGTGTTGCCATAGCGATAACTCTGCGAGGGCTGTTCTGTGGATTGGAGGAGACAGTACCCAAAATGGGCTTGGAACAGAGCTTGGCGACCATGACTGGTACCCTCATAGGTGGTACCGTGTCTCCTCCTTCACCTGTCCTCCAAGCCATTCACGTTGCCCCACTGCCACCCCCCTAGTGCAAGCCACCACTGTCCCTCACCTCGCCTGGACGTTCCAACCTCCTCTTCTCCCCAGTTCTGTTCTGGAGTGTTTCCTCCACTCGACAGACAAGGGCTCTTACGATGGGCCTGGGGCTGTAGGAACAGTGATAGTACCTGCCCTTCTGGCCATTGTGATATAAATACTGTATTTAGTCAATTAATGAACTAACACTCGGAAAGTGCTTAAACCAGTGCCTGGTGCTTAGGAATGTTCTAGTAGCCGCCCAGAACTGCACTGATTGATACAGGGGTCACAGGCCATATGCAGCCACTGAAACTTCATTGAAATGACAAAATTAAAAGTTCAGGTCCTCAGACACGTGGGCCACGTTTCACGCACTCCACAGCCACATGGAGGAGGCCACCGTCGTGGACAGTGCCCGTCTGGGGCACTTCCATCAGCGCAGAAAGTTCTGTCAGTGGTGATGCGGTTTCATTTCTCCAGCACTGGCCTCTCTATTGCACATGCCCAGTTCTCGTCATGGGGCGGAGGGAGGAGTAGTTTCTCCTTTGTGCAATGAAGAAATATTCTCAGAATCTTCTGAGACTCCTAGAATTGTAGAATCATGAATCCTGCCCCTCCCCCTGTTTTTTTTTTTTTTTTTTTAAGAGAGAAAAGAGAAACTTCGATTTGGTGTTTCACTCTTGTATGCAGTCATTGGTTGATTCTTGTATGAGCCCTGCCCAGGGATCGAACCTGCAACCTTGGTATAGTGGGACGATGCTCTAACCAACTGAGCTATAGGCCAGGGCTGAACCATGGATCCTTTCATAGATTCTGTGTAATGTCATGTCCAGGTTTTGGAATGGGCAGTTCACTCACTGGTGTGGTTCCACATACGAAAACAGCGTGTATGCGGTGAAAAGCTTTTTCCAGACGCCTGCCCCCGGGGGAGGACCACAGTTAGAGGTGTCCCCCCCCCCCCCCGTCTCCTTCTGGAGCTAAATGGCACAGACGCACAGATGGAATAACAGAGAGGGAGAGGGAGAAAGGGGCAGAGAGAGAAAGAGAGTTTCCTCTTTTGTTGGCAGGGTTACACACTGTCCCTTGATCTTCCCATTTCACCTAGCTCACAGGTGGCAAACACAAGGCCCTCGGGCCGAATCCCGCCCTCCCCCTTGTTTTATCCTGCCGGGCACCTTCTTTCTACCCGTGGCAGCACCCTGCTCCTTGCCCCTAATTAAGGGGGAGTTCCATTTATACAGTCCTAAAGTTACACTCAGCCCTTTGAAGGCACTTGCGAGGCTGATGTGGCCCCCGGCGAAAAGGAATTGGACGCACTTGACTTGAAGCTCTTATCAGCGCGTGAACTTCCCTGTTGTCGTTGGTGATTGCCTGGTATTCTGTTGCCTGGGTGGGTCATTAATTTAGCCAGTCGCCTGTTGCTGGGCACTTCCGTTATGTCCCACCTCTGGCGATGCTGTAATGGCCCAAGTCCGTGAGCCATCTGCAAGGCTCCGAGTGGAAACCACAGAGTGGTTTTGAATCAGCATCTTTTCTCTGCCTCCAACAAGGGGGAAGAGCCGGAGTGAGCCTCCTCAGCTGCTGAGAGGAGGGAGGACGGATGTGGGCGTGCAGGGAGGTTCCGGGTTTGGGGTCTGAGGCATCTTGCCCTCCAGGGTGGAAGGCGGCTTATGAAACCAGCCTGGGAAACCTTAGCTTCTGTATCACGTGCGTGCTGACCTTTAATATATGTAACAACCTACACAGCCCCCACCCCCAAGCAGGGCCTGGGGTCTCCTGCTGGGGGTGGCATGAACCCTTTTGTGCCTGGAACCTGGGCACCTGGAGGGGGAGGGTCCCAGAGTAGGAAATGGGAAGACGGGGTGCTGGGGTGGGGGTGGGGATAGTCGGAGCCGATGGTTTAGGGCAGGACCACTTACCAATGGAAATATTTCAACAGTTTTAACTTTTTCCATTTAGAAATCTTTCCACACTTATAGAAAAATGACAAGAATAATACAGAACACTCCCCCTATACTCTTTACCCAGAGTCTCCAAGTTGGCTCGTCCTAACTGTCTATCAGTATTTTTTTCCTGAACCATTTGGGAGTGAATGTCTCTGTTTCTCAAGAACAAAGACATTCACCTACGTGAGTGCGGCATGGTCACCCACCTCAGCAAAGTTAACATCCGACGCAGTACTTCCCATCGCCACCGTAGGGACTCAATGGTCCGAATAACTTCCTTGAGAGTGAATTCGTTTTTCCCGCCCCAGGCTGCAGTCCAGGATGCCACCTGGTCCTGGCTCTTTGGTCCCCATTCATCAGGAATGGTCCCTCAGCCCTTCCTGGTCTTGGTGATGTCGGCATGTTTTCGAATTGGACAATACTCACATGGTACGCAATGGGCCGTTGTAAAGCATACACTTCAGGGGCGTTTCAGACACTCACGGTGGCGTGCATTCGTCATCTCTGGCCAGTCCCAGGACACTTTCGGCACCCTCAAAAGAAACCCTGTACCCAGTAGGCTACTCCCTGTTCCTCCCTCCTCCAGCCCCTGGCAACCACTACCCCGCCCCCTGGTCTCTATACATTTGCCTTTCCGGAAGTTTCCTCTTCATGCAGTCCTACAATATGCGACCTTTTGTGTCTGGCTTCTTCACTCAGCAAATGTTTTCCAGCCTTATCCACTCTGTATCTTGTATCAGTACTTCATCCCCTTTTCATGGCTGAATAATATTCCACTGCACAGCCATACCACACCCTGCTCATCCACTCATCAGCCAGCACTGGCCTTCTCCCTCGAATAATTTAATCACTGCTACTGGCAACTACGGGTGACCATCAGCCTGGCTGACTTCACGGTAACAAAAAGGGACCGGAAATAAAAAAATTGGTTCAGAGAGAGATCTCAGTTCTTTGGTACTCACGATATGGATAAATAATAATAGCACTGGCTGCCATTTCTTGGCCCTTGCTGTATGCCAGGCACTCTGCTAGGTGCCGGAACGTTTTCCACGGGCTAGGTGGGTGTTTCAGTGTATCCCAGCCTCAGCCCACACGCTCAGGTGCACTAAACCTCCAACTCTGAATATTCCTCTAACGACGATTTCTATTTCTCTGTCTTTTTTCCTGGGGTTTATGACAACATGGCCCTCCATGATGGGCTAGCTTCAAAGGGTGGCCGCAGAGCTCACCCCTGAAGAATCCTTACCCTGTCCAAAGCCCCTCTTGGAGAAGGGCAGGGGCAGCCTGCCTGGGTTCGCAACCCACCCCGTACAGGTTTGAATTCCCATCTACATGACTCAGAATAGGCACCTTCTGGTACCTCTGTTTCCCCGTCAATGGAATGGGCATATTAATAGAACCTACTATTAGGGTCATGGTAGGATTGCGTGCCTGGCACATAGTAGGTGCTCACTAAATACTGACTGCTTGTTTTGATCATTCCGATCCCTGCCTCTGGGACACAGATTTGCCTACAAGGCCCTCTCCTGCCCACCTGCCAGCTCAGCACGTTTTCCCTCTTGGGGGCGGGGCAGCTCCCAGCGGCTCTGCCTGGGAGGAAGTATTCAGGACTGGTCTGTTCCTTCTTCCATTATGGAAAATTTCAAACACACAAAAGTAGAGCAAATGATATTCGGAACCCCGAGGGTACTTACCACCCAGCTTCAACAGTTGTCAACACTTTGCCCTTCTTAGTCATCCCGAGTTTCCTTCCTTGCCGCCTCCCCCCTCCCTCCCCGCCTCCTTTCTACCCACCCCCCACGCCTCCCTTCTTCCTTCCTCTTTCCCTCCCTCTTTCTGTGGCTGGAGGGTTTTAAAGCAAATCCAAGTCATCCTGTAGCCACCTGCTACGTATCTCTCCCCGAAAAGGCTTTCGCCGTCCTTTTTAAAAAAACGGAAGCACAATACTGTATCACCCTTAATAAAAGTAGCATCGATTTCTTACTCTCATCACGTACCCAGTCTGCTTTGAAATCTCCCACATTGTCTCCAAACTGCCTTGTTTTCCAGTCAATTATTCCAGTCAGGATCCAAACGAGGTCTCCCTGTTGCCTTTGGTCGACATGCTCCCTAAAACTCTTTTAATCCATGATGCTTCCCTTTCCTTTTTAAAAGATGCTGTTGGCCATTTGCCCTGCGGAGTTCCCCTCCGTCTGATCGGGGCATTTGATCCCTCGTGGGCTTCTTTGTTGTGTTCCTCTCTCCCCCGCTTTTCCTGTAATCCGACAGTTTTATATTTAGAACCTTGGTTAGACTGACATTCCACCGTGGAGGGGAAATTCATAGGTGATAGTAATCTGAGAGTTTTAGGCTGAGACCCTTGATTAGATTCACGTTCCATTTTTCCAGGAACTCGTAGGCGATGCCGGGTCCTTTCTATGGTGTCACATCAGACAGAACGGAATGCCTGAATGTCTCTCTTCTCGGGGTGCTGCGGTTGGCTGCCTGGCGGGTTTGGGGTGCCAGCCCGACCCGTTTATTATAAAGTTGCTCTCAGTCTTCCACCTGATAGTTTGAACCAGGGCTTGACGATCACGATCCCAAATCCATTATTTTCTTAATTCTATCATTCTGCCTGCGGCTATTATTCTAGATTGTTCTCTAAAGAAGGACTTTCCCACATTGACTTTGTTTGAAAAACGTTTCCGTTTATTTACTTTTAGAGAGAGGAGGGCTGAGGTGGAAATTGAGGGAGAGAAACATTAATTGGGTGGGTCTGGGACGCACCCCAATGGGGGGTGTGAACCCGCACCCCAGACATGTGCCCTGGCCGGAAGTGGAACTGGTGACATTTCGCTGAGCCACACCAGTCAGGGCCGCAATCTCTGTGAACTTACATCCTTCTCAATTCTTTTCGTCCCTTCTGCTGTCCCTCCAGCAAGGGAAAGATCTACTTCTTAGTCCTATTTCTTTTCTTTTCTTTTTTATTTTGCAGTATGTTTATTAACGCCTGGGACAGTGAAACAAAGAAGGGCTTAGCACAGAAGAAGCAACAGAAGGGAGCCTGGGCGGGGCTGCTCCGGCTCCCTGGGAAGTCAGAGAAGAGGGGCCTTGGAGCCAGGTTGAGGGGTTTTGCTCCCCGCTGTTCCCCTGGTTGCAGGTCCCATGGGGCCCCCAATGTTAAAAAAAAAAAGCACGTGACCAAGAGAAGGGCACAGGGGCACTCCAAAGACAGCTCCTCGTATTCCTATTTCTTTTTTAAAAATATATTTTATTTATTTATTTATTTATTTATTAACCTTATTTTTAAAAAGATCTTATTTATTTATTTTTAGAGGGGAAGGGAGAAAGAGAGGGAGAGAAATATCAGTGTGTGGTTGCCTCTTGCACACCCCGACCGGGGATCCGGCCTGCAACCCTGGCATGTGCCCTAACTGGGAATTGAAGTGGTGACCCTTGGTTCACAGGCCAGCATTCAATCCACTGAGCCACACCAGCCAGGGCTGGATATTTTTATTTTTTAAAATATATTTTATTGATTATGCTATTACAGTTGTCCCGTTTTCCCCCCTTCACTCCCCTTCCTGCACACCCCCTCCTGCCCACATTCCCACCCTTTACTTCATGTCCATGAGTCATACATATAAGTTCTTCGGCTTCTACATTTCCTATACTATTCTTAATCCTCCCCCTGTCTATTTTCTACCTACCATTTATGCTATTTATTCTCTGTACCTTTCCCCCCTCTCTCCCCCTCCCACTCCCCTGTTGATAACCCTCCATGTGATCTCCATCTCTATGGTTCTGTTCCTGTTCTAGTTGTTTGTTTGGTTTGCTTTTGTTTTTGTTTTAGGTGTGGTTGTTAATAACTGTGAGTTTGTTGTCATTTTTACTGTTCATATTTTTTATCTTCTTTTTCTTAGATAAATCCCTTTAACATTTCATATAATAAGGGCTTGGTGATGATGAACTCCTTTAACTTGACCTTATCTGGGAAGCACTTTATCTGCCCTTCCATTCTAAATGATAGCTTTGCTGGATAGAGAAATCTTGGATTTAGGTCCTTGCCTTTCATGACTTGGAATACTTCTTGCCAGCCCCTTCTTGCCTGTAAAGTCTCTTTTGAGAAATCAGCTGATAGTTTTATGGGAACTCCTCTATAGCTAACTGTGTCTCTTTCTCTTCCTGCTTGGAAGATTCTCTCCTTATCTTTAATCTTGGATAATGTAATGATGATGTGCCTTGGTGTGTTCCTCCTTGGGTCCAGCTTCTTTGGGACTCTCTGAGCTTCCTGGACTTCTTGGAAGTCTATTTCCTTTGCCAGATTGGGGAAGTTCTCCTTCATTATTTGTTCAAATAAAATTTCAATTTCTTATTCTTCCTCTTCTCCTTCTGACACCCCTATAATTCGGATGTTGGAACGTTTCAAGATGTCCTGGAGGTTCCTAAGCCTCTCCTCATTTGTTTGAATTCTTGTTTTTTCATTCTTTTCTGGTTGGATGTTTCTTTCTTCCTTCTGATCCACACCGTTGATTTGAATCCCAGTTTCCTTCCCATCACTATTGGTTCCCTGTACATTTTCCTTGATTTCACTTAGCATAGCCTTCATTTTTTCATCTAATTTGTGACCAAATTCAACCAGTTCTGTGAGCATCCTGATTACCAGTGTTTTGAACTCTGCATCTGATAGGTTGGCTATGTCTTTGTAGCTTAGTTGTATTTTTTCTGGAGCTTTGATCTGATCTTTCATTTGGGTCATTTTTTTGTCTCTCCATGCCTGTTAGGTAGTAAGGGGCGGAGCCTTAGGTGTCCACCAGGGCGGGGAAACCCATGTAGCTGGGCTGTGACACTATGTGGGGAGGGGCTGAGAGGGAACAGTGTTACTCACTCTGCTCTCTGCTGGTTTTCAGTCACTCCCTCTGTTACCCTCAAGTAAATTGGGCCCTTCTGGTGCTGATTCCCAGGTGGGTGGGTTTGTGTACGTTCTGGGACCCTGCGGGTCTCTCCAACGAAATCTCCTGTGAAGCTGGGAGTTTCTCCCGCTGCCGCCTCAACCCCCAAGGGGTTTTCAATCAGGGGTTTGAGGCTTCATCTCCCCGCCCGGAGCCCTGGTGTTGCATGGTCTGTTTCGCTCCTTGTTTGTTCCTCCCAGTTTATCTCCCTGGTCCGGTGAGCTGGATATTTTTATAACAAATATGTCACTGATAAGTGTAGTACCCACCTGGCACCATACGCAGTTACTACAACATTATTGCCTATATTCTCTATGCTGTACTGTTCCTTTGTTTTATGTCCCGCATGTGAGTGAAGTCATACAGCTGTTGTCCTTTTCTGTCTGACTTATTTCACTTAGCAAGATCCTCTCAAGATCCCTGCTTGTTGTTGTAAATGGCAATACTTCATCTTTTTTGATGGCTGAGTGGGATTTCATTATATGTGTACCACATGTTCTTTCTCCAGTCATCTGTTGAAAGACACTTGGGTGGCTTCCCTGTCTTGGCCGTTGTCAATGAGCATAAAGGTACATACATCTTTGTGAATACGTGTTTCTGATTCTTCAAAATACTGCATTACGGTCCTGGTCAGTGTGGCTCAGTTGGCTGGGTATTGTCCCTGGGCCAGAAGGTCACTGGTTCAGTTCCCGGTTGGGCCACATGCTTGGGTTGTGGGTTTGGTCCCCAGTCAGAGCGCGTATGAGAGGCAACCAATCGAAGTTTCTCTGCCTCTTTTTCTCCCTCCCTTCCCCTGTGTCTAAAAGTGAATAAATAAAATCTTTAAAAATTAATAATAGAAAATAGTTTATTTATTTATTTTTAGAGAGAGGGGAAGGGAGAGGGAAAGAGAGGGAGAAAAATATGGACTGGTTGCCTCTTGCACACCCCCTACTGGGGACCTGGCCCACAACCCAGGCATGTGGCCTGACTGGGAATCGAACTGGCAACTATTCAGTTTTTGGGATGATGCCCAACCCACCGAGCCATACCAATCAGGGCAATAAAATATTTTAAAAATAAAGTAAAGAATGACACCAAGACTTTTTAAAAAATACATTGCATTACGATATGATTTGTCTTGAAGACTCAGTTTTCAGTGCCCCGTCTCTCCCCCTTCCCTTAAGCCTTGTGCCTGAGTACGTGGGGCACCGCTAGAGCACCGCCTTCTCCAGGTGGCCACGCCCAGACAGAGCAGACCTGCCTCCGTGGGTGAAAGACAGCAGAAGGGGGTGCTGGTGGGTGGGAGGTAACTGTAATTATATCATCTGAGCCCCTGGATGATGGTAAAAATACCTAAGCAGCGGTGCATCCTGGGTACTGACCCACCACAGCTTGCCCGGGCCTAGGCTCTATTCATTTGGTTGCTGAGTCATGGGGAAGTCCGGGGATTTCATGGAGAGGTGGCGGGGTGGCAGGGAGTCCAATCAGTATGGAAGGGGTTTTCAATACAGGGGTCTGGCACAAATAACGCCCCTGTTTATTATAAAAGCATAAGCATGTAATTCTGCAACCTAAGAATGCCACACTCAAGCACCCCATTGGACAGTGTAAGTGAAATGCTCACCCATTTACTACCCTACCAACCACACTCAAGCAGTCCTTCCTTCTGCCATACCCTATATTTTCATAAGTGGTATAATACCCCATATTTTTATAAGTGGTATAATACCCCTGCTGAAGCTCTGCCCTCAGCAGTCCCCCATTTCCCTGGGCAGGGGGGCAGGAAACCCGAGGCTCAAAGAAGTGTGGGAGGGTGGGCTCTCTGACGGGCCGCCTTGTACCTGTCTGCAGACTCACACTCTCCCTGCCTCTGATTCCACCAGGACGACCTGGGAAACGCCACCTATGATTACAGCAATTATGGCAACTTCACCCTGGACCCCAACATACCTGTGGATAACTCTCCCCACACCCACAGGCTGAGCCCTCCAAAAGTAATAGCCCTGGTGGTCTTTGCGGTTGTCTTCCTGGTGGGAGTACCCGGCAACATCCTGGTGGTCTGGGTGACGGGGTCCGAGGCCAGGCGCACCATCAACGCCGTCTGGTTTCTCAACCTAGCGGTGGCCGACCTCCTCTCCTGCCTGGCGGTGCCCATCTTGTTTGTGACCGCCCTCAAGAATAACGACTGGCTCTTTGGGAGCTTTGCTTGCCACATCCTCCCCTCTCTCCTCCTGCTCAACATGTACACCAGCATCTTGCTTCTGGCCATCATCAGTGCCGACCGCTTTCTGCTAGTGTTTAATCCCATCTGGTGCCAGAACTACAGACAGGCCCGCTTGGCCTGGATTGCCTGTGCCGTGGCCTGGTGCCTGGCCCTGCTGCTGAGCATCCCCTCCTTCCTGTATCGCAGGCTGCACATAGATCTCCTTGCACCCAAGCAAACGTGCGTCGTTGACTACGGTGCTGATGGTACCATGAAAGAGAGGACCGTGGCTACCTTCCGGTTGGTTGTGGGCTTCCTGGGCCCGCTAGTCACGCTGGCCACCTGTTATACCTTCCTTCTGATCCGGGCGTGGAGCCGCAGCGCCACACGCTCCCCCAAGACCCTCAAGGTGGTGGCGGCGGTGGTGACCAGCTTCTTTGTCTTCTGGCTGCCCTACCAAGTGACGGGGATGATCATGGCCTTTTTCAGCATGAAAACTGACACCTTCAAAGGTGCGTCATATGTGGATGCCCTGTGTGTCTCCATCGCTTACGTCAACTGCTGTATCAACCCCATCATTTACGTGGTGGCCGCCCAGGGCTTCCACGTGCGCTTCCTCAAGTCCCTGCCTGCCAGAATCCGGAACGTGCTGACTGAGGAGTCCGCGGCCAGGGAGTCCAGGTCCTTCACGCTCTCCACTGCGGACACCCCGACCCCGAAGACCCAGGCCTTGTGAGGGGATGCCTCCGGGTCCAGCGGCTGCCCACTGCTCTGCCTTCTTTCTGGTCCATTCTCTCCTACTCACTTGAACTCAGGCCTGGGCACGCTGGTGTTGTTTTAGGGAACTCTCCTGCAGCCTTCCTCATTTCCAAGATCGACAGACACTTCCTTCTCGGGCCACACAATCTTTCTCTCCATCCGAGGACTTTGAAAAGCTAACAGACCCCAATATACCAACAAGTACTCCCAGCGAGCAGCATGTTTACACTAGCGGAGAGGGTGTAAAGAAAATACATCAAGGACGTAGAACACAGAGGAATGGAAGCATTGTAACTTTTTCAAAAATAGTTGTGTATTGGGCGCCCGCTGGGTAGTTCAGTTGGTTGGAGCATCCTCCTGATGCACCGAGGTTGTGGGTTCGATCCCCAGTCAGGGCACCTACAACCGAGAACCAGTGAATGCATCAATAAGTGGAACAACAAATTGATGTTTCTCTCTCTCTCTCAAAAAAAATTCAATAAGTAAAATTTTTTTAAATGGTTGTGTATTTATTTTTATGGAGAGTTGGAAAAAAATGGTAACTGGCATCTCCAAAGTTATTCTCGCTTAGGACAGAGAAAAGGTACATGGACCTATTAAGCTTTTGTCAGAGTTGATTTAAAAAAAAAACAAACAGTAAGTTAAAACGTTACTTAAATGGGGTTTACGTAAAAACGTGGTATGTGGTTATGGAGAAAGTCAAGCGGGAGGAAGGCATTTTGAAAGCCGAGGGAGGGAATCCTTGTTCCGGTACCTCCAGGCCCTGGGGCCGCAGAGGAATTTAACTTTTTATTTTGTAAACTACTCTTTGTTAGCACTTGAAAAAATTAAAACACTTTCTGTTGACATCGTAGACTCCGTGCAGTCTTGTGTCGTCTTGACCTAGCTCCACCAGTAGAAGCGGCTTGCAAAACGACGTGAAGATATCCTAGGGTATTGCAACCAGGGTGTGGACACTGACACAGTCCAGGTGCAGGCGCCTACCCCATGGGGCCCCACGTGACCGCTTTCCCTGGCCACGCCCACTTCCCTCCACCCTCCGCAGCCTGGTCCAGGACCCGCGCAACACCATATCCACTGCCAGCTCTGAAGTTTTGGCTTTTGGGGAATGTTCTATCAGTGGAATCATACAGCATGTAACCATTTGGCTTTGTAAAAAGCTAGTGTGCAGCACTTATCATGAAAAGAAAATAAATGTTGGCATGTTGTTGTGTATAATGGAGTTGAAAACATTCCTGTGTAGTCTTGTGCGTGAGCGGGTGTTTGTGTCTGTATTTGCTAGAAATAGTGTAGATACCAGCACTGGCCAACAGATATACTATGTCAGCCACGTAGGTGCTTTTAAATTTTCTAGTAGCCATGTTAAAAAATTAAAAAGAGCCCTGGCCAGGGGGCTCATCTGGGGATTTGATTTCTGGTTGGGGATTCGATTCCTGGTTGGGGAGCTTAGGGGAGATGTTTCTCACATCCATGTTTCTCTCTTACACTGATGTGTGTGTGTGTGTGTGTGTGTGTCTGTCTGTCTCTCTCGCCCTTCCTCTCTCTCTAACATCAGTAAACATATCCTTAGGCAAGGATTAAAAAAATAAAAGGAAACAGATGAGCCCTGACGGGTGTGGCTCAATTCATTGGGCATCATCCTGGAAAGTGAAAGGTCAGGGGTTCGACTCCTGGCCCGGGCGCCTCTGCGGGGGTTGTCAGTTTCACCCCTGGCTGGGACACATGTGAGAGGTGATTGATCGATGTTTCTCTACCTGCCTTTCTCCCTCCCTTCCCTTCTCTCTAAAAATAAATAATAAAAAACTAAAAAGAAACATGAAATGATAATATATTACTTAATGATAAAAATTATGTTATATTAACAATTACAAATGCTATCGTATGTAAATATGCGTTGTATGATTATCAATATATAATACACTTATAAATATTAACTATATTTAGTAAGTTACTCATTAATTTAATAAATATAATTACAATTATATAATGTAAATATTTATAATTATGTAATATGAAACTATAATTATATCATCCATAAAACATACTATTTCTCTTCACTTCTCTCTCTGAAGAATATACAGTAACATAATATAAAGGTTGTCTGTGCGAGGCACAATGCTCACGATATTAGAACAGATTCTGGCGTGTGGTGGTGGTGAACCCTCATGGGAATGAAGATTTTATTAAATATGATTATTTTCTTACAGGAGAAACTCTGGGAGGAACAAATTGCTTAGAAAAGTCAAAAAATATATGGTTACATTATATAATATAGCAAATATATAACAATATTATATTCATGTATATAATGTACTTGTATTAATATAGAAGAGTAATATTAATGCTATTAATATGATATATTGCTATATAATGATATTTAATATATAAAATAATAACATAGTCAATAATATATTTTGCTTAACTCAAGATAACCAACATATTTTTATTTCAACATGCAGTCAGTGTAAAAAATTATTAATGAAATCTTTTACTTTTTTTTCTTTTTGGTACCCATGAGGCAGGATAGTAAATAGCTAGGAAAATTCCTGGGCAAGCAGAATGGGGAAACTGAGGCAAGGAAATAAAACAAGGCCAAGCAGTTGGAGCAACTTACAGCCAGCGGGCGAGTCAGAAGACCATATCTCCCTTAACCAGGGACACTTGAGAGAAAATGGTTCATACCTCTCCTCCCTCACCAGAGAGTACACACTTTCAACCTCCCTGGTCTGGAAAACAGAGAGACCCAGTTAATGGCATCTGTGGCAGCTAACCCCAAGGACAGATGAAGTCAGGGGAACAAATACCAAAAACCCCATTAGAGCTAGACAGACCCAGGATAAAAGGAAAACAGTACAGCAGACCCAGGAACAACCCCAGCCCCCATCTGCTCACTTAGATACACCAGCAGGTCACAAACACACCTGGACAGCTAATGACTATCCTGTTGAGAGCCTCCCCTAAAAGTCTCCCCCAGAGGAGAGAGATGAAACCCTCAGACAAAGACTCTAGAGCACACCCATGCATTTCCTCCAGCATGAACTTTTTTTTTAAAGATTTTAAAATTTATTTTTAGAGAGAGAGGAAGGGAGGGAGAAAGGGAGAGAAATATCAATGTGTGGTTGCCTCTTGCACGCCCCCCAACTGGGGACCTGGCCCTCGCAACCTGGGCATGTGCCCTGACTGGGAATCGAACCTGTGACTCTTTGGTTCACACTGAGCCACACCAGCAAGGGCTCCAGCATGAACGTTTTTCTTTCTCCTAAACTCTTAGGGTCCCCATGAAGTTTGCAACCAGGGGAGCAGTGGGCAGCGGCAGCTCGCCCCGAGCTGACCCTCTGAACCTGTCCCCAAGGCCGCTTTTCTCTGACTTTAGCTCACTTCTCTCTCTGTGACTTACTTCCAAGTAAACTGACAGCAGCCCTGTCAGTTTACTTTAGGGGTCTTATGCTTGCAGCTCACTTCTTCCCTGTAATGTTTGTAGGGAGCCAAAGCAGCCTCGCCTAGTCTCTCTCCTAGATCTTTCCTTTGGTTCCCTGTCCCCAGCTGTAATAAAAACATACTCTCACAATCACCTGGACTTGTGTTATGAAATCTTTCCTCCAGGCAGTCAAGCAGCCAGCACCCACGGCAGGCCAGCCTGAGGCAGACCGGCTCCGGCCTGGTCCCTGTCCCGTGACACCAAGTCTTCCAAATCCCATGTGTGTGAGTGTGTTCCACTCACAGCGCACCTCCGTTCGGACTGGCCCATTTCACATGCTTGGGAGTGGTGGCCGCTGGATTGGACGGCGTAGGGATGGCTCCCCCACCCTCCTTTCGAGAGCAGGTGGAGTTGAGGGGACGCCCTTCAGCATGGGGTGCTGGCCCAGGATCTTTCAGATTCCACGCAGTCATGTCTGCCTTGGGTACAACTTTTCTTTAAAGGTGCTGTGGGAGCATCCGGTACCCCAGGGAAGGTCCTGGATGTTCCTTCTACCTCGACTGCCAACGTCTCTCCTGCTGCCCTCCGCCCAGGCTGGCTCCAGGCCTGGCTAGTTCTCTCTGTCTCTGCGCCTCCCTCTCTTTCTGTTTCTGCCAGATCCTTCCCTGCTGCCTCTGCAGCTTCTTTCTCTGCCCTTATAGGTTGGATTTCTGGAGCTCTCTCTCGAACATGTGTCTCCCTTTTGCAATTTCACCTGATACCATCACAGCTCTCTTCCGGGTGTGGCTTCCCCAACCGCTCACCTCGCCCAAACTGAGCTCAGCATCTTCTCCTAAACCTCTTCCTGCCCTTTATTCCCATGCTGGGTGCCACCCTCTTTCCACCCCACTCCCTGTCTGGTCTAAGTCCTCTGTCCTCTACCACTTGTGTCCCTGCCTCTCCTCCCACCTGGTCTCCCAGCTTCCTGGACTGTTTATAAAAGGCCATCCCTGTTCCTATTCTATTTTCCTTCAGGGTGCAGCCTCCTCCAGGAAGTCCTCCCTGACTTCGTCCTATATCTCCCCACCCTCACGCCCTATCTGTGTCCCTGGCCATCCTCTGGCTTTCTTGGTTTGGTGAATGAGCTGCAGGCAGTGCTAGCTTTCCTTCATCCTGATTTGGGAAGGGGATGCTGTCCCAAGAGCTGGGCCCCACAACAGTCTTCTAGAAACACTTGGAGGCCAATAAGTGGGATTTTGGCTTCTTTCAGCCTCTCCCTGGTGTTGACCAGCCCTGCCCAGGAGGGAAGTGGGCTGAAGGGCCAGGCGGTTGCCAAATTTGTGACTTAGGAATCTGCTGGTTCAACAAGTTGGAAGAGGAAGTGGTGGGGAAAGGAAGCAGCTGATGGGCTTGGCTTAGTCAGCCTTGCGGCCGATCCCCCCCACCCCCCGAAACTATGGGTAAAGTCCTGTGCTGGAGTAATGACTCTACACACAGGTGCCACTTCTGTGTGATTTAAAAGACCTGAACAGGTACCCTGTCAGGTGTGGCTCAGTGGATTGAGTGCCGGCCTGAGAACCAAAGGGCTGCCAGTTCGATTCCCAGTCAGGGCACATGCCCCCCGCCCCCAGCAGGGGACGCATGAGAGGAAACCACCCAACATGTTTCTCTCCCTCTCTTTCTCCCTCCCTACTCCTCTCTCTAAAAATAAATAAATAAAATCTTTAAGAAAAAAAGGTCAAATGATCTGGAAACAGTCTGTAAACTTATCAGATCCAAGAAAGTCTGAGCCGGTAAAAGTCCCCGCGGACCTCACCCTCAGCTTCTTTCATTCTAACCTTTTTCTGACCAGAGACGGTTCCCACAGCAGAGGCCTCCCAGAAGGGGAGTGGGGGAAAGGGAGCAGAGGGAATGTCTGTCTCCACGGGGGTCTGGGGCTGGGCTAGGCCTGGACAGGGTCCCCCAGAGAAAGACTTGGAAACGCCCAGGTCACCTAGCAACTTCCAGTCTCCTGTGTCAGAAACAGCTTCCTCTGACAGCAGGCTCTTATGCTCTCAACAGCCAGAGAAACTGTCCATTTGTGCCCTCCGTCTCTGACGCACTGTGAGGGCCAAGGGGCTGGCACTGACCCTAATGAGCCCTGGGGTAGGGGTGGGGGCCTGTGTGGCAGCTGTACAAACTCAGAGACCTGAAGGAACCACCTAGGATGGTCCGAACGTAGAAATTCCTAACTAAAAGCAAGTCCCGGTGAGAGTCACATCCAGGGCCAGTAGATTCCTTGACAAAGGTCCGTCTTTACCTTAAGCGAGCCCGTCTGTTGGCTTTTTGCATGTAGGAGAACATGCCTTTGCAACATCAGAGTGACCTTTGCCAGTCCCCTCAGGGGGCACCACCCCCCTGGAGCAGACCACAGCGCCCCTCATGTTGTGTCCCCCAAAGGCTCTCTCTGTGTGCTGCACGTGTTCATTGTTACTATTAGGTCCCCTCCACTGGAGCGACGCAGGTGTCTCTGCAATTTACTTTTTATCTTAATCCCCACCTGAGATGTGTGTATTGATTTTACAGAGACAAGGGTGACAGAAAGAGGGAGAGAGAGAGAGAGAAACATCGATGTGAGAGAGACATCGATTGCTTGCCTCTTGGACCTGCCCCCACCGGGGACAGAACCCAAAACCTAGGTATGTGCCCTGACTGGGGATCAAACCCGCAACCGTTTTTGGTGTATGGGACGACGCTGCCATCAGCTGAACCACCCGGCCAGGGCAACAAGCTCCCATTTCAAAGCTGGAAGACTGAGGCCCACAGAGGAGACAGGGCTTATTTGTACTCTGTCTGGCTCTGAGGCCTTGGGCTGTGTCATTGGCAGTCTTGGATTTTTTTTGTGGAGGATATTGTTACTGGGGAGACCCGAGTTAGGGGGCTCCCCCTCCTCAGTTTTTGCCTTGCTCACAGAAGAATTCAGGCAAGAGATAACATGTAGCATGGCAATGAGATAGCAAGTTTCTTTATGAAGCACATTTGAGCTCAAAGCTGCAAGCAGGCACCTGACTAGCGTGAGTGCCCCATTATTGGGGCTTTAGGGGTCTTATGCTTGCAGCCAGCTTCTAGGTTACCCCTCCTCTTCCCCGCTCCAGACTTTGGGGTGAATGCACAGTGTCGAAGGTTTTCTTCCCCAGCTAGTGGGAACGATACACACAGCATTTCAAGGGCTCCCCTCCTGCTGTGCTATCGTGGTGTGTCCGTGACGTCGGAACACATGGCCATCTTACTGGCCCAGGCCCAAGACTTCTGAATTCGTGGGCGAGACACATCTTCCACCCCTTCCCTGCCTTGGTTTGCTATCTACCCTGCCTGACAGACAGGGCCCTGAACTATCTCTCAGAGCAAGAGAGGAAAGACAAATATTTATGTGTCCTCGGGGCTCTGTGCAGGGCAGATAGGAAGGGCTGGGCATGAACTTGGAGGCTGGGAGCAGGGGTAGCAGGTGGTGGGCGGTTGGTGCGGAAGACCTCGGAGGGCCCTGTGGGAACAGCCAAGACCTCCAAGCCTCAGAGATGCAGGCCTGGCTTCCAGGAAGCTGGTGACACAGACTGGGGTTGAGGACACTGTCCACTCTCCAGCCACCCAGCCCTCTCTGACCTCATCTGCTGCCCGGTAATTTTGGGACGCGTGAGTCATACAGGACAAACACACCGTGGGAGTGGGGAGAGGACACTCCCGTTTTTCCCAGTTCTGAAGATTTACCGTAGGAGTCCTGGCCAAAGGGACACACTCCTAGGAAGCCACAGGTGCCAGACGCTCCAGGGAGACCCCAGACCTCCAGGGTCCTGGCTGTGGGTCCAGATCCTGCTCCCAAGTGACCCTTTGGCCAAGTTGGACACCCTCTTGCAAGAGACGGTAAGGATGAAGGGAAGGAGAAAAGGAGGAAGTGGGGGTGGTATTTCACAACCTCTGCCTAGAAGACAGATTCTTTTTAGAATCTGGGCATCAGAACTTGAATTTGAGGAATGGAATCTTAATCACTACCACACTGGAATGCACAGGAGAACCCCAATCCCTTGGATAGACTTGGGCAGCCCAGTAGAAGAGTGTGGCAAAGGACCCAACCGGAGCGGCACACTCAGGGGTCCAGGGAACAGTCAGTCTCAAACCTGCACCAGCTGGAAAAGCCACCAAACGGTCCCTCGGCCTGTGAACCAGCCCTTCAACTTAAGAAGGGTCCTTTAACTTTCTTTTCCTGTGTCACACACAGAAAGGCATGCATGTCGGTACTGGCAGCTCTGTGTGTCCCCAGGGAGCTGGCACCCGGGGTCAAGAAATAGCAGGAGCCCAGTCCCAGCGTCCCCTGTGGTCCCTACCCCCGTCACTATCCCTGCCCACATAGAATTCTCTTGCTCATTAAAAAAAAAAAGATTTTATTTTATTTTTTAGAGAAAGGGGAAGGAAGGGAGAAAGTGAGGGAGAAGAACATCAACGTGAGTGAGAAACATCGATCGGTTGCCTCATACATGCCCCCATCCGGGACCACACCCACAACCCAGGCATGTGCCCTGCTGGGGAATTGAACCCGTGACCTTCGCTTTGCGGGATGATGCCCGACCCACTCAGCCACAGTGGTCAGGGCTCTCCTACCCTTTTTTGAACTTTATGTGAATGGGACCATCCAGTCCATTCTCCTGTGTGTCTGGCTCTCTCCCCTCCACGGGACACCCTTCCACTTTCGTTCACACAGTATTCCATTGCCTGCATAGCCCGAGGTGTGTTTATCCACCCTCCCGTGGGTGAGCACCGGATGCTTTCCCGCCTCGGGCTGCTGTCCACGTCCCAGGGCGTGTGTTTTGGTCTCTGTCGTGTGTTCCGCTTTGGTGGCTTGTGCCACACGGGTTCCCAGAGCAGCGGCTCCAGCCAGACCAGCTGATAGACAGACACCCGGTGCTCTCTCTCCATGAGGATCAGATAGAAATCTAAGTGACCCCTTGGCTTCTCTGTGCCTCAGTTTCCCTCTCCGTTCTTTTACTCGCCAAATGTCAACCACGCACCTGCTGTGTGCCCGATGCCCAGCACAGCAGGGCAGAGCTGAGGCTCTGGGAAATGGGGATGACAGTCACACCCTGCCCTTCTGGGACAGGGCGATAACAGTGGGCACTTATTAGAGGGTCGTTCTGAGGGTGTGACCTGGTACATAATAGGCGGTCGGTACGTGCCATCTATTCTCTGAATTATTATAAAATACTGATCGTGGTAGTTATGGTCGGTATGTTTTGCAAATAGAATTTATCGTAGAAAATAATAATGCTGCTCATCGATGATCATTAAGTGACCTTTAGTCTGAGGCTGGTGAGTAAGCAGGACACGTCCCAACGGAGGACCCATTTTGAAGCCAGCGTGAAGGCAGGGGGTGATGCGTGTGCAGAGAGGGAAACAGACCTAAGACACAGGAGGCGGACGACATGAAGGGAAGGCAGGGTGGGTGTTGAAAGGTCCCATTTCCGTTTGAGATATTAAAAGGGAAATAACATCCAGAGACTGCCTGAATCGCTCCCATGCAGGTAATCTCCTCGATTTTAATTGCCGAGATCTGGGGAAAGTGGGGCAAAGCCTTAGGGTGGGGAGAGAGGACACGGCCAGAGAGCAGACAGTGGTGACAGACTCTGATGGATGACGAACGCTCACCACAAGGGAGAGAAACGTTGATGAAGCATTGGATCCATAGGCTGCCGCTCACATGCCCCCAACTGAGGACCTGGCCGGCCACCCAGGCACGTGCCCTGACTGGGAATCGAACCGTGACCTTGTGGTTCGCAGGGTGCCACTCAATCCACAGAGCCACACGGCAGGGTTTGAGTTTTTAAAACCCCCACACAGTTTCACTCTAGTGATAAAAATAATATGAAAAGAGCTCTGGCTGGGTACTCGGATTTAGCATCGTCCCAATGCCCCATTTGCAGGTCCAATCCCCGGTCAGGGCGTCTACAAGAAACAACCAATGAGTGCGTAATTGGAGCAACAAATGGATGGTTCTCTCTCTCTCTCTCAAGTCAAGACATTAAATATAAATAAATAGATAAATAAATAAATAAATAAAATAATATGAAAACGGAGTGCCAGCCTTCAGACAGATACACACAAAGGGGCTTGGCCTCTCACGGGCTACTTAGCTTCGAATCCACCTAAGGCAGGGGGCAGGGACGATTGCGCCAACTTCCCCTCTGCCTTTCCTGTTGCGCAGCTACCCTGGCTGGAGCTCTGGGCGGGCCCGCCCGCCCCTGGAGTCCGCGGAGAGCCTCGGGGTTGGGCAGTTCTGACGAATCTACCGCTCCCTGAGCTCTAGCTTTGTGCCAAGTCCCTCCAAAACTGGTGAGGTAGGTTCACCTGGGTGCCTCTCAGCTCTCAGACAAGGAAACCAAGAGAAAGACAAGCTAAACTGAAACCGAGTCACAGAACCTGGGTGGGCTCAGTGCCCCTGGCCTCACTGTCTCCCGGATCTAAGAGTTTTGGATGATCATATTCTAGGGCCCGGAGGTTTACCTAAGGCTAACATAGTTCGAAACTCAGCTCTGTTACTTGCGTAGCTGAGCGATTTTAGGTAAGTTACTTAACTTCTCTGTGCCTCACTTTCCTCATCTGCAGAGTGGGTATAACAATGGTGTTGGAATCAGGGGGTTGTTATAAGGGTTAAATAATATGATCCTTAAGGGTGTTTGGAGCAATGCCCAGCAAGTAACACGAAATGCTCCATAAATGATGGATTCTGATAATAATATTCATAATCAGCCCTTGCCTATGTGGCTCGGTTGGTTGGAGCATCCTCCCGTACACCAAAGTTTACAGGTTCGGTTCCCGGTCGGGGCACATACTCCCGTTGTGGGTTTTATTCCCCAGTCAGGGCGCGTACAGGAAGGCAGCTTCTCGATGTTTCTCTCTCACATTGATGTCTCTCTCTCTATCTCTGCCTCTCTCCCTTCCCCCTCTCTAAAAGCAATGAAAAAAAAAGGATGTCCTTGGGTGAGGATAAAAATATATTAATAATCACACCAACAACAATAGTTATTGCTGTGATCCCTCATGTTGCTCCTCTGCTCAGTACCCTCCCATCCCTCCCATCTCACACGGAATAAAAGATAAAGTCCTCAGTGTCCCACGTGGCCTTTCATATCTCTCTGTTCTTACCTCCCACAACCGCCTCGTCTACTCCACTGCAGCCACACTGATGTTCTCGAAGTTCCTTGAACATGGCCATCACACTCCTACCTCAGGGCCTTTGCACTGGCTGTTCCCTCTGCCTGGAACTCTTCCCCCAAATCCCCCTACGGCTCCCTCCCTGATCTCCTTTATGGCCTTGCTCAAATGCTACCTTGTCAGAGAAGTGCTTTCTGATGACTCATTTATAATTCCAACATAGCAAATTAAAAAGTCCCTGTGGGATTCCACACCCTCCCCGCCTTTTGCCGTAGCATTGGAAGTGCTGGGTGTTTGCTTATGTATTTCTTTACTGTCTGGCTCCTCCCCCTAGGGTGGCTGCTCCCAGGGAAAGGGGTTTTGGTCTGTCTTGTCCCCTGCTGTGGGTCCAGTGACTGCAGAGGAGAAGGTCAGGAGCTGTGTAGAATGAAGGAATACATTGTGGGGGATTCAACATTTTATTTTTCCTGTTTACCTAATGCTACCATTACTTTTAAAAGTTGCTTTGGGAGGGTGCTAGGAATGTTTTGTTTCTCGACCTGGTTGCCAGTGACCTGGGTGTGTTCAGCTGGAGAAACCCAGCGAGTGCACCTGTGTGAGGTGTGTGCTTTGCTGTCTGCATGTTTTACTGTGATCGCATGTATATTTTGAAAAGGATGAGAAAATTGCCCTGGCTGGTGTAGCTCAGTGGATGGAGTGCTGGCCTGTGAACGAAAGGGTTGTTGGCTCGATTCCCAGTAGGGCACATACCTGGGTTGTGGGCCAGGTCCCCAGTAGGGGGGGTGTGAGAGGCAACTATACATTGATATTTCTCTCCCTCTCTTTCTCCTTCCCTTCCCCTCTCTCTAAAAATAAATAAAATATTTTTTTAAAATAAAAAAGATGAGAAAATTGCTACAGAGTTTTGTTTCCATTGCACCAAGATTCAAAAGAACCAAGTAAGGCCTGGCTGGTGTGGCTCAGTGGGTTGAGCACCGGGCTGCAAACCTAAAGGTCGCCAGTTTGGTCCCCGGTCAGGGCACATGCCTGGGTTGCTGGCCAGGTCCCCAGCTGGGTGCTTGGGAGAAGCAACTGATCAGTGTTTCTTCCCCTCTCTTTCTACCTCCCTTGCCCCCTCTAGAAAGAAATAAATGAAAATTTTAAGAAAGAACCAAGTCATATACTTTTGCTGCGAATACATATCAAACCTTCCTTCTCTTGATGGATATTAAGGTTCTTAGAGCGGAAGAAAGAGAAATGTCAGTTTGTTGCTCCTCTTACTTATGCATTTATTGGTTGATTCTTGTACGTGCCTCAATGGGGGATTGAACCCGCAACCTTGGCGTATTGTGATGACGCTCTAACCAGCTGAGCCACCTGGCCAGGGATTCCGGTATGTTAGAATCTACAGTTCCATGTTGCTAACAGGCGAGTGCTCTAACATGTCAAAGCTCCAGAACTTCATTGTCCAGTAAGGTCGCCACTAGCCATGGGTAGCTATTTAACTTAATTACAACCAATGAAAAATGGCAATTTTAGTTTCTCAGTTGCCCTGGCCCCATTTCAAGCACTCAGTCGCCCCTGTGGTGGGCCGCTCCCACGGTGGACAGCCCAGACGCAGAACCTGTCCCCCACCAATGTGGACGGCTCCACAGGGTGGGCAGGGCTGCTCTGGAATTCCAAAGGCCATTGGCTAGGGCTCTAACAGTTTCGTGTGTGGAATTCCGAGATCTCTAATCACGATCATGTTCTGGCATTATAATATTCCAGAATTCCGAGATGCTCCGGAGCTGGCGTTCTAACACTGTCAGGTGTTAGAATTCCGGAATGATCCCAGCTGGTGTTCTGACACTCACATTCTAGAATTCCAATATTCTAACTGGGGTTCTAGGATGGAATGTTCTAGAATTCCAAGATGCCAACGAGCTAGGGCCAATGGTATTTCTAGAATTCCAATATTCGAACACTAATGTTGTTATATCCCAGTTTCTTTCTTTTAAAAAATATTTATTTATTTTCAGAGAGAGGGAAATGGAGAGAGAGAGAGAGGGAGAGAAACATCAATGTGTGGTTGCCTCTCCCACGCTCCCAACTGGGGACCTGGCCCGCAACCCAGGCATGTGCCCTGACTGGGACTCGAACTGGCGACCTTTTGGTTCTCAGGCTAGTGCTCAAATCCACTGAGCCCCACCAGCCGGGGCCCCAGTTTCTAAAATACTGAGGGGCTGGGGTTTCTGCACTGAGGATTCCAAGGGTCCAACAGTTTTCATCGCTGAGGTTTCCTGGCTTTTGCCTCCTGTCCAGGTGTTGGCGGGCGGCCGGGATGGAGAACACTTCCCTCATCTACGAGTACGGGCACTATGGCGATATTTTGGATTTCCCCGTGGACTGCTATGACGGCTCCTGTGTCTCCGTGGAGCCGCTCCGCGTGGCCTCCCTCATGCTGTATACTGCGGTCTTCCTGGTCGGGGTGCCGGGCAATGCCACGCTGGCCTGGGTGACTTGGAAGGAGGCCCGCCAGAGGGTGGGTGCCACCTGGTTCCTCCACCTGGCCGTGGCAGACCTGCTCTGCTGTCTGTCCCTCCCGGTCCTGTCGGTGCCCCTCGCTAATGAAGGCCAATGGCCCTACGGGGCAGTGGGCTGCCGGGCCCTGCCCTCTGTCATCCTGCTGTCCATGTACACCGGTGTCCTGCTCCTGGCTGCTCTCAGCGCGGACCTCTGCCTGCTGGCCCTCAGGCCCACCAGCTGGGCTGTGGCCCAGAGGGCGTGCCGGGTGCAGGTAGCCTGTGGGGTGGCCTGGTCCTTGGCCTTGCTGTTGACCGTGCCCTCGGCCATCCACCACCGCCTGCACCAGGAGTTCTTCCCTCCTCGGCTGGAGTGTGTGGTGGACTACGGCGGCTCAGCCACGGCTGAGATCACCGTGACCGCCGCCCGGTTTACTTTCGGCTTCCTGGGGCCGCTGGTGGTGGTGGCCAGCTGCCACAGTGCCCTCCTGTGCCATGCGGCCCCGCGCCGCTGGCCACTGGGCACGGCCGTGGTGGTGGGCTTTTTTGTCTGCTGGGCCCCCTACCACATTCTGGGGCTGGTACTCACCGCGGCTGCCCCGCACTCCACGCTCCTGGCCCGGGCCCTGCGGGCTGAGCCCCTGGTCGTGGGCCTTGCTCTTGCTCACAGCTGCCTCAATCCTGTGCTCTTCCTGTATTTCGGGAGGGCTCAGCTTTTCCAGTCATTGCCAGCCTCGTGTCGCTGGGCCCTGAAGGACTCATGGAGCAAGGATGAGAGCATGGTCAGCAGGAAGTCCACCAGCCAGGACCTGGTCTCGGAGATGGAGGTGTAGGCTAGAGGGAGACCGGTTTGCATCCTCCCATCCCATGTCACAAAAGTGGCCTCAGGCACAGGGAGATCCAGGGGCTCCATGGTATCGTCATTTATTCTGTTATTCACTCAACAAACATTCATTATGTACCTGCTATGTGCAAAGACCTATTTTAGGCACTGGGATGTAGCAGTGACCAAAACAGACACAAATCCCAGCCCTCAGGAAGCTGACATTCTTGTAGAGGGAGACAGACAATAACCAGAGAAATAAAGAAATAGGGAATGTGCCCCTGGGGTAAAGTGATATTTGAGCCAAGATCCAAAGAAGGGAGAGACGAGGCATGTTTAAATCTGGAGAAGAGCATTTCAGGCAAAGGCTCTGAGGCAGAACGTGAAGAGGCCAGTGTGGGTGGAGCAGAGAGAGCAGGAGGGAGAGTGGTGTGTGATGCAGCGAGAGAGATGGGGGGGGGGGGACAAACTTGGAAAGCCTTCTAGCTCATAGCAAGGTGTTTGGGGATCCATGGAAGTGTCCTGAGCTACTGAGACCAGATGAAATACAAAGTGCCCAATTAACTTTGAACTTCAGAGACACCATAACCATGACAAAGATTTTTTAGCATGAGTATGGCCCCTGCAATATTTGACACATCTTTATACTAAAAAATTACTTGTGGATCTGAGATTCAAATTGATCTATGTATCTCTCTATATTTTGTTTTCTAAAAATCAGGCAACCCTATTCTGAGCAGAGAAGTGCCCTGATTTGACTTAGATTTTAACAGGACCCCTCTGGGTGCTGGCAGAGACTGACTACGGTGGAGAGGAGAGGGCGGTGAGGTGCCAGAGGGGCTGGTGACTTCAATGAGGGTGGCACAGCACAGCTGGTGAGAAGGTGGCAGGTTCCGGATCAGTCTTGAAGGAAAGGCCACATCCGAGCTCTGGGTACTGAAGACCTCTCTCCACCGGGGACTCGCTTATACTCTAGGTGCTGGGACCCTGCAGCAGCCCGAGTAACGGCCCCCAAAGATGTCCACGTCCTAGTCCCTGCACTCGCAAACATGTGGCCTCACAGGACAAAAGGCACTTTGCAGATGCGATCACACTCAGGATGTTGAGATGGGGACATAATCCTGGCCCAGTGTCACCACAAAGGTCTTCCTTAGAGGGAGACGGGGGGGTCAGGGTCAGTAGCGAGAGATGTGTCAGTGGAAGTAGATGTCAGAGGGACGTGAGGGAGGGGCCAGGGGCCAAGGAATGCCGGCAGCCCCCGGAAGCTGGGAGAGGCAGGGACATGCATTGCCTCCAAAGCCCCCGAAGGAACACAGACTCGGCAATGCCTTGACGCCAGACTTCTGACCTCCCAAATTCAAATTGAATAAATGTGTGTTGTTTGAAGTCAGTAAGATTGTGGTAACTTGTTACAGCAGCCATGGGAAACTAATACAGACCCTCTGGGCTTTTTCTCAAGCTGCTGCCACCGCCTGGAAAACTCCGCGGATCCGTGCGGCCCAGTCTGGTCACCACTAGCTTGGCTAGTCAAGTTCAAATTAATTCAATTAATTAAAATGAAAAACTTAGTCCTCGGTGGCAGTAGCCAGAGATCAAGTGCTCAGTAGCTACATGTGGCTGGTGGTGACCATCTTGGGCAGAGCAGATATAGAATATTTCCATCGTCATAGAAAGTTCTGTTAGGCAGGGCTGCTCTAGAATCTCACCAGTTCAGACCTTTTTAAAAAAAAAAATTCTATTTTTATTTTAAAGATTTTATTTAGTTATTTTTAGAGAGAGGAGAAGGGAGGGAGAAAGAGAGGGAGATACACCAACGTGTGGTTGGCTCTCGTGCGCTCCCCCGCCAAGGACCCCGCCCGCAACCCCGGCATGTGTCCTGACTGGGAATCAAACCAGCAACCCCTTGGTTCGAAGGCTGGCACTCAGTCCATTGAGCCACACCAGCCAGGGCAAGTATTTTATTTTACTTTTGATTTTTAGAGAGGGGAAGGGAGGGAGAAAGAGAAGGAGAGAAATGTTGATATGACAAAGAAACATTGCTTGGTTGCCTTTCATATGCACCCAGACCGGACAACGAACCAGCAACCCAGGCATGTGCCCTGACCAGGAATCGAACCGGCAACCTTTTGGTATGCAGGATGACACCCATTGGCTGGGACTGTGTCATTATTTTTTCAAATGGGTTTTCAATTTCTTGCTCTGTCTCTTCTCCTTCTGGCACCCCCATGGTGCGAATGCTGGACCGCTTGAAGTTGTCCCACAGGCTCCTTACACTATCTTCATTTTTTTTTTAATTCTTTTTTCTTTTTGCAGTTCTGATTGGGTGTTTTTTGCTTTGTTACATTCTGAATCGCTGATTTAATTCTCGGTTTCATCTACTCTACTGTTTATTCCCTGTAAATTATTTTTCATTTCAATTAGTGTATTTTTTTAATTCTGACTGGTCAGGTCCCTTTCTATGGTTTTCACATCCCTTCTTTATGCTGTAGAAGTTCTCACTGAGTTGAGCTTCCTTATAACCAGCGTTTTGAACTCTGCATCTAGTAGATTGATCTGCGGATGGCTGCTACTTGCGCTGGGCTTGGAGGTGCCCAGGAGGGGCCAGGCTGTGAGCAAAGGCTGGCTGCCACTCGTGCCAGGCCTGGGGCCACTTCGTAAGCGGTACGGGGCATACTGCGTCCAGATGACGCTCATTTGAAAGAGCTTAGGAAAGCCTAAAGCGTGAGCCAAGGGAAGTCATTTGTATGGAAAAGCCACTGGAAATAGCATGGGTGGGCCCATGAGTCGGGTGGGGTGGAGTCTCAGAATCACCAGGGCTGGGCAGACTGTGTGAGCCAGGTGATGGAGACTCAGTTATGGCACCCACCTTCCTTTTCCGTGAGGGGAGGACCCAGCAAATGTACAATGGCCTCTGCCAGAACTTCTGTTTGGGAGGGAGCTGCCCTTCCAGCCCTCACCCTGAAGCCAGACAATTTCAGTTCCTCCCCTTGTGTCCCTGGGACCTTTTGAACTGCTGCCTCGAGCTGGAGTTCGGAGGGAGGGAGTCCAAATAAGTCTGTGCGTGGGCCCTTTAAGAGGAACTGCCTGAGGAAGCACTCTTTCCCCCTCAGCCTCAATCCCCACAATTTTTTGTTTTTTTGATTAATTAATGGTTTCTAGAGATAGGGGGAGGGAGGGAGGGAGGGAGAGAGGGAGAGATACACCAATGTGTGGTTGCCTCTCACATGCCCCCCATTGGGGGCCTGGCCCTCAACCCAGGCAGGTGCCCTGACTGGGAGTCGCACTGGTGACCCTTTGGTTTGCAGGCTGGCACTCAGTCCACTGAGCCACACCAGCTAGGGCAGAATTTTCTTAAATAATAGTGAATTGGTCAGTGGTTACCACATACCTACCTTGGGAAATAGTTCAGGTTTTGCTCATGATTTCCGGATGCATGAGGAAGAAGTGATTCAAGTCAGGTTAGCCTTGCAAAAGAAGCTCAATTCAGCTTTGTTTGTAGGACTAAACCAGTTATTTCTGCTCAGGGAATTTGCAGGCTTGGTCTCTGTTGTTTGATTTCAACACACCCAGCTTCCCACTTGACAACCAACCTGACGTCCAATACATAACTGCAGCTGAATATGATGAAAATGGAGTCTCTAGTTTTTTTTCTTTCTCGGCCTCCTTCCTGCATCTCCCCGATCTCAGCTGATGGCAACCTCCTATCTCCAGGCCCTCAGGCCAAAACCTTTGGGGTCATCCTCCATGCCTCACTTTCTCTCACACTCCATGGCCAATCTGTCAGCCAATCCCTCCAGGCTCTGCCTTAAAATATCTTCAGAACCCTACCACTTCTCTCCATCTTCCCTGCCACCATCCTTGTGCCTCCACCCCAATCTCTCCCCTAGCCCAGCAGCCTCCCCGCTGGTCCCCTGTTCTCATCTTGGTTCCCTTTGGTCTGCTCCCAAGGGAGGAGCCAGGGGGTTCTGATAAAATCAAAGTCAGATCACGTCTCATGTTCCTCCTCTGCTCACATTCCTCCCAGGGCTTTCAGCTCACACCTATTAGAGGCCAAAGACCTGGCCAGGATGTAGGATCTATTTCCCCGTCATTCCCGCTCTCCCCCCACCTTCCCTCCAGCCACACGAGCCTGCGGGCTGGTCCTGGAACCCAGCAAGTCTCAGTTTTTGCCATCTCACTTTTTGCATTTGCGGTTTCCTCTGCCTAGAAATCCCTCCCATTGGGACCCTCATGGTTTCCGGCCTCACTTTTTCCAGCTCTCTGCTCAAATGCTACTTTCTAGATATCTCTTACTGTGACACCGTAAAATAGCACGACCCCATCCCTTTCCTGCTTTGTTTTGCTCGTACAGAAGGCAGTGCTGCCTGACAGAGTCTTTGCTTTGATCTCTATGTCTGTCTCCCCACGAAAACGCGAGCTCCACCGGTGCAAGGATGGGGTCTGTTCTCTGTTCGCTGAAGCAGCCTCAGCGCCTAGATCTGACTCCAGAACCGAAGGCGGTGCCTACCTTCTGAACCACAATATTATCCTATAATAAAAATCTAACACTTAACGAGCATCTATGTGTGCAGTAGCGAAAAATAAGTTTAACTACCTCATGTATAGTTATTAGTCTGTTTTCCCAACAATCTTAAAAAGTAGGTCTTATCATTTTATAAATCTGGAAACTGAGGCTCCGTCTGGCACGTGGCATGTAGTCCTACAGGACTGGAATGTGTAGGACGAACGAGGACTCACTCTTCTCGTTCAGTTATTCATTCAACAAACACCGACTCTGATCCCTGCAACAGACGCTGGAGAACACAGGACCTCCAAGGCAGAAATGCCCCTGGCTTCAGGGAGCTGGGGAGTTGAGTTGGCTTATTCGTGAATTGATAAGGTAATTATGCATTAATAATTACAATGAATAAATCTTGGGTGGGGTCCCTCAACCTCCCTCCTTGGGTTAAAATCCGAGGGTCCCGGCGATCCCAGGGTGCAAGAGGCTGTTAAGGGGGCGGGTCTCAGAGCGAGTCTCCACCGCAGCGCCTCCACTGGCCCCTAGAGGACGCTGCGCCAACCCCGGCTCTGCCTGACGCAAGGCCGGGCAGGAGCGTGCGCAGGCGCAGAGTGGGATGGCGTGCGCATGAGCAGGGCGAGTTTCGGCGGGTGAGGGGGGGGGGGCGCTGAGACCGGAAGTTCAAGTTTTCGCCTTGGTGTTGGAGGTGAGGGGGCGGGGCGGCTGCGTGGGTCCGTGGTCGTGGCGGCTGGAGTCGGGTTGGAGGGAGATCCCGAGATGAGGAGGCGTATTGGAGGAGGCCGAGGGTCCGGGAAGAGGGGGTAGAGACGGAGATCCTGAGGGGCTGAGAGGCCTAGACGGAAAGAAGGGGAGGCACGAAAAGGTGCGAGAAACTGAGACGGGGAGGTTCAGGGAGGAGGGAAGCTGAAAACTAGACAGATCGAGGGCAAGAACGTGATGGGTGCCACTGAGAGGCTCACGGAGCCTACGAGAGAAATGTGATCGCACCGGGAACTTGGGAGATGGAGGGGAAGACCATAGTGGAAACTAGCGAACAGGAATAGGCCGAGAGGACACTTTAAATGGAGGCACGAGAGACTGAATCTTGAGGAGAGACCACTAGACATAGAGAAAGACGCGGGCAGTGAAATAGGGAGAACCCGACGAAAGCTGACGTGAGCGGGATTGAGGGAAAGTTACGGGGAGGAGATGAGAATGGGGCGAGATGGATGGGAAATGGGAGATAAAGACAGGTACAGGGAGTAATCCTGAGTATGGAGCATTGGAGACCCTGCAGCTGGGGGAGTGACAGAGTCAATGGGACTGAAAAGACAGTGTGAAATTTAAAAATGGAGGGATAAAGCCAGGCAGTGAAGAATCACGTGGAGAAACAGAGAAAGAGGAGGAGTAAGGGAAGCCTGAATCCCTAGATTTGCCACTTTTCCTTTATTCTCTCTGTGGTTCAGTAACATAATAGCACCTTTTCAAGGTTGTGTGAAGAGTGTATGTATATATGTATATGCATTTATATCAATGCATAGCGATTTAGAATAGGACCTGATACATGAATAAGCACCAAGTAAATGTTAGCTATTTTTAGTCTTTTTAAAAAATCCTCATCTGAGGATATATTTATTGATTTTAGAAAGAGAGAGAAAGATGGGGAGAAAAACCCATTTAACTGGTTGCCTCTCAAATGTGTGCCAACCACAGATTGAACCTGCAATTTAGGTGTGTGCCCTGACCCGGGATCGAACCCCCAGCCTTTTGGTGTAAGGGATGATGCTCCAACCAACTGAGCCACCTGAGCAGGGCAGCTATTATTTGATCTTCAGACAATAGTGAGTGAAGATATTAGATGGAGAAATGGGGTGAGAGGGAGAGACTCATGGTGGAGGAAGAGAGTGATGGAAAAGGAGAATTGGAGAGAGACAAAAATAATCCCCCCCCCAAATCCAAACAAAATGAGAACGTCAACTGGAGTACTCAGGAGGAATAATAAGAGGTTGTCAAATAGAAAAAAGCAGTTGGACTTGGAAGGGGAAAAAATCAGACCGAAAAATACAAACTGGGGGAGAATCAGATAAATGAAGGGAGATGGGGCCAGAGACGGAGGAAGGGAAGAGAGACGTGGGTGGTGAGCGGGATGGGCTGGAGAAGATGAGACACTGAGACCGGAGGACGGAATACCAGAGAGGAGAGAAACGGGAATACAAAGAAAACCTCTAAAAGCCATGAGCCTAGGCAAGAAACCAAGAGGTGGTTAGAGGCACGGTGACAGAGAAACCAGTAGATCCAGAAAGTGTAAAAGGTAGCTGAAGAGTGACTCCCGAGAGCCTTGGGGATGCTCTCAGTTGGGCCCACAGGCAGTTTAAAGCCTGAGGGAAGGCTCTCCCATTTCTTTCTGAGAAGCACGGGTCACGTATCACAGGAGTCCTTCACGGCCCTTTCCTCCTCTTCCTTCCCAGAATAGGGATTTGAAGCTGCTCTGGCATCGCCTAGTACAGATGTTTAGCAAGAGGTGAGGCGCGCTCCCCACAGGCCACTGCTTCTGTGGGAAACAGCTCTGCCATTCACAAGTTCCTCAATTGAAAGCCGTGCCTGGCTCTCAGAACTCCCAGGGTTGGCCTGAATTCCCCCTGAGACCGCGGAGGTCAAATCTCAGCCCTGTCCCTTGATGGCCATTGAGAGACTGAAGGCAGCATGGGTGAACGCGTTGCTGATGCCATTATCGAGGCGAATTGTGGCCTTTTGAGTGGAATTTCTCCCACGTTTTATGCCCCTGGTTCTCGCTGTTTTCCCTCTGTTAGTCGTTGGGAGAAAGCACTGAACTTGGAGTATTAGTGACTATTTAGGTTCCGTGTACCAGGTTAGGTGATAAATATCGCCATGTATGTTTTGAGGTAGGTATTTACCCCATTTACTAGAAGCAAACATCCTCAAAGGAGGTAATTTGCTGATAGGCACACAGCTTGTAAACCGTGAAGCTGAGGGTCAAACCCGGCTCTGCCTGAATCCAGAGCCTCTACCATGGAAGGCTCTGAACCCTTTTAAGATCATAAACCCCTTTAAGAATCCAGGTGATACAAATCCCTCCAGTAAATCGCACATACGAGGGTATGCTCTTTATTAGCCGGGACTTTGGCACCGAGAATCAGAAACCGAGCTCCAAGCAAAAAGACATTTCTTGTGTAGCTCGGAGGTGGAGGCTAGGAGGAAACGGCCCCAAGGACTAAATGATGTTGCAGAGCTTCTCACCTCCTTTTACTTCTGTCCTTACAGTAGCCCAGTGTGTGCCTTGTGGGTACCTCTTTGTGCCCAAAGACAGTCTTTTCAAGGATAAAAATCTAGGAAAAGACTCATGTTGAAGAGCTAAATACAAACAGCTTCAGGTTTAATCAACCCTGCCCAGTCACAGTAGATGAAATGAGAGCTTTTCTTTCCTAGTATCCTAGTGGAAATTCCAGAGAAAGACCCTGATTGGCCCTTCTTGGGTCACGTGTCTATCTCCCAAACCAATCACTGGTTAAAGGGGGAGTAGGGAACCATGACTGTCCAGGCCTTTGTCAGTCGCCCAACCAATAAAAGTTCTCTGAGTTCAAGGCCATTGGAACCATGTGGAATGCAGAAAGGGCAGCTCTGCACAGGAAGGGGTGTCCTGTTAACCAGAAAAGGAAGGCAGGGATGTACCAGCCGGGCAAAAACAACACATCTGTAACGCAACACTTACAAAATGGTGCGCTTAATTTTACAGGGCTCCCAGGTGTTCTGAAGCTCAGCAGACCCCAGATTAGGAACCCTTCCCTTATTATTTTTTTAATTATTATTATTTTAATCCACCTGGAGATATGCTTCTTCTAAATTGATTTTAAAGATAGAGGAAGGGAGAGAGAGAAACATCAATATGGGAGAGAAACATCTATCAGTTGCCTGTGAATCAAACCTAGGTATGTGCTGTGACCAGGAACTGAGCCCACAACCTTTTGGTGTACAGGACGACGCTCCAATCGACTGAGCCACATTGGCCTGAGCAGCCTTATTCTTTGTTACACTACACCTCTCACGTGTTTGTGGCCAGGGAAGTCTCCTGCAGCCCCCAGGGCCTGCTTTAGCACAGCCCCAATCACTGGATTGTCAGAGTTGGTGACATGTCTGTCTCCTGCACGTGGCCGTGGCCACCTGCAGGGGCTCAGGGTTGTTGTACTCATCACTATCCCTTCTAGTCCAGTGCTTGTGTCCAGCGGGCTTTCAGTAACTTTCTAAAAGCAAGTGTCTTCTGTTCTCTTCCCCCAAACCGTCAGGGCCTGGAAACCAGGGCGAATCTGTGTCCACCCCAGAGGTTGCTGCAGGAGCAGTGAGGAGCCCTCTGTGACACCAGCTTGACCCAGGCCCCTGGCCAGTCACTCTGCCATCACCTGCAGTGGGCCTGTGTCATCCATGAGGAGGAAACTGAGCTCTCTGAAGAGAAAGTGGTCCCTTATTCTAGGCACCTGTCCCTCCCTGCGGGAGGCGGGGAATGGATGAGAACATTTGGTCCTGGTCTGAATTGAGGCCGCTTTTGTGACAGCGTTGTGATTAGCTCCAGCATGCCTCCTCCCAAATCAAGGGAGGACCGACGCCACCGGGACCGACCCCGGTCTCCGAGTGGGGAGGAGGCCCCAGAGAAGTGGGACTGGAATTGTCCAGAGACCCGGAGTCTCTTCGAGGATGCCTTCTTCCAAGATGAGGATTACATCCGCCGGGGTTCTGAGGAATGCCAGAAGTTCTGGACCTTCTTTGAACGCTTACAGAGATTCCAGCATCTCAAGACCACCAGGAAGGAGGAGAAAGACCCTGGGCAGCCCAAGCACAGCATCCCTGCACTGGCCGACCTCCCTCGCACTTACGACCCACGTTACCGCATCAACCTGTCTGTCCTCAGCTCTGACACCAGGGGCTCTCGGGGGCTGGGCAGGCGCCTGCCCCCAGAGAGGGTGTCCGAGTTCCGCCGAGCCCTGCTGCACTACCTGGACTTTGGCCAGAAGCAGGCGTTTGGGCGGCTGGCCAAACTGCAGCGTGAGCGGGCGGCGCTTCCCATCGCCCAGTACGGGCAGCGCATCCTGAAGACACTGAAGGAGCATCAGGTGGTGGTGGTGGCAGGTGACACGGGCTGTGGCAAGTCCACTCAGGTGCCCCAGTACCTGCTGGCTGCTGGCTTCAGTCACGTGGCGTGCACCCAGCCCCGGCGAATTGCCTGCATCTCACTGGCCAAGCGCGTCGGCCTGGAGAGCCTCAGTCAGTACGGCTCACAGGTGAGTGGGGGCGAACGGGATTCCAGTTTCTTCCGCGTGACCTTGGGGAATGAATGGCTTGCCCTTGGCAGTATCCATAAAAGGTACAAAAGCACTTACCCTTTGACCCAGCACTGATTTTTCTGGAAGTTTATCTACTGATTGGCCTGGATATGGTCCACGTGATACAGGCGCTAACATCACCCACTACAGGCAGACCTCCTTTCACTGCGCTTGGCAGATGTCACTTTTTTTTTTTTTCAAAATTGAAGGCAAGTCCCTCCACCAGCAGAAAGATTACAGTTCGCATTATTGCAATACTCACTTTATTGGGGTGGTGTGGATGGGACCCCGGCACATCTCTGGGGTTTGCCTGTATAGCGCTTGAACAGGAAAAAAAAGTGGAAATGTCCTAAAATTTCATCAATCTTTTTTCTAGACAGCCATAAAAAGGAATGAGGTCTCATCCTGCTTCTCCCACTTAAAAATTGTTGTTACTCAAGTTACAATACTCCCAACCCAGTGGAAGGCCTGTACCATCAGTATACAGCTCTGTGAATTTTCACAAGTTCAGTATATTTGTGTAATTAGCACGCAGCCTGTTTTAAAGAAAGAATCAGACTCACTTGCCCGGCCGTGTGTGGCTCAGTTGGCTGGGCGTCATCCCGCAAAGGTGAAGGTCTCCGGTTCGACTCCCTTCCCGGTCAGAGCGCAGGACGAGGTTGCAAGTTTGGTCCCTGGTCAGCTTGCACTCGAGGGACCACCGATCGATGTTTCTCTCCCTCCCTCTCTCCCCCTCTCCCCTCTCTCTAAAAGTAAATAAATAAAACCTTTAAAAACATCAAGCTCACTGGCACCCCAGAAATCCTTTCCCGTTGCTACTTTGAGGCCCCCAGGGTCAGCACTCTTCTTAGTGACAGATGGTCGTGTGGTGATAGGTTATCATCACACGGGACTTAATGATAGATTAGCACAGATTATTTTTACTTCTTACTGTTCCTAAGTGGAATGAAAAAGTATATTCTCCTTTGCGCCTGCCCCCCCTCTGTCGCTTGGTGTCAGTTGTGTGAGGCTCATCCTCAGTATATTGCATGGAGGTGAGCACCGTGGGGTCATGTGTGATGGCCACAGATATTTATCCCTTCAACTGCTGATGGGAATTTGGGGGCTTTCCAGTTTGGGGCTCTTGTGAATGGTGCCATGGTCAGCATTTTATTTTATTTTATTTTTTAAAAAGATTTTATTTATTTATTCTTAGAGAGGGGAAGGGACAGAGAGAAGGAGAGAAACATCACTGTGTGGTTGCCTCTCACGCGCCCCCTACTGGGGACCTGGCCTGAAACCCAGGCATGTGCCCTGACTGGGAATCAACCCGGTGACACTTTGGCTCACAGGCCTGTGCTCAACCCACTGAGCTACACCAGCCTGGAGCATTTTATAACGTACATGCCTGTTGGGGACTCTTGGTGATTCTTTTTGTTGGGTGTCTATCTAGGAGAGGGACCCTGCCAAACCGCTTTGCAGCGTGGTCGTACCAGTGTGACCTCCTATGGACAGTGTGTCCGACAGCGTCACCAGTACTTGCTGCGGTTCATCTTCCCCACGTTAGCTTTTCTGGTGGCTGTGGAGTGGCACCACATTCTAATTTGCGGCGCGGGTTTTCATTTGCATTTCCCTGGTGACTAAGGGCGTTGAGCACCTCTTTGCGTATTTATTGGCTGTTTGGAGAGCCTGTTTTGTGACGTGTCTCCTCAAGCCTTTTTCCCGTTTGTCTTTTGCATTGTCCGTCTTTTTGTTCTTGATTTACAGGCCTGTATTGGTTCTGGGTAAGAGTCCTCTCGGTAGCATTTATGTGTAGCAAATATTACTTCCTACTTTGTGATTTCTTTTTATCTTAAAGAAAAAATTTTATTCTTGAAAATACATTTTAATAAAGGTGTTTGACTAGCCTACCAATATAATTATTCAAATAAGTTTTACAGTCAATAAATACATATTTTTAAAAAATTACGTAATGTTAACTACTTAAATTTCCCCATTTCACTCTCCCTACTGTATGATTTGCCTTTTACTTTCTGAATGGCGCCCTTTGACGACAGAGTCTTTTCATTCAAATGTAACCCAGCCTGTCATTGTCTTTGTGATTGGCACCCTTTGGGCTGCTGAAGAAATCTTTGCCTACTTTAAGGTCATGAAGATGTTCTATGTTTTTTTCCTAATAACTCTTACGTTCAGCAGTATAATTCGCCCAAAACCAATGTGTGCCATGTGAGGTGCCGCGCGTCAGCTGTTGCCCCCGGTTGATGCCCTTAGTTCTCGCACCTGCGATGTGAGATAAGACGAAGCCTTCCACGCCGTGGCGGTTGTGCAAACGCAACGGGTCGACGTACATAAAGCATTTACAACTGTTGGTGCACACAGTCAGGCCTCCAAGAAAGGCTGCTTATTAGTATTATAATTAACTAGTGTCGGGCTCTGCGCCAAATAATTTACGCGCATCAGCACACATAATCCTCACAGGAGAGAAAAGTGCGTCTCCGGGGGATGATGGAACTGCTTGCCCAAAGTCAGCGGCCCGGAGCAGCAGAGGTGGGATTCACACCCAAGCGTGTTGGACCCCGGAGTCTGATGCGGAGGTGTTTGCTCAGATTTCATTTTGGGCAGGGCGAGGGGCTGGTGCCCGGGCCCAGCGTCCTCTGCTGACCACCGTCCTCCCACCCCCACCCCAGGTCGGCTACCAGATCCGCTTTGAGAGCACGCGCTCGGCGGCCACCAAGGTCGTGTTCCTGACGGTGGGGCTGCTCCTGAGGCAGATCCAGCGGGAGCCCAGCCTGCCCCAGTACCAGGTCCTGATCGTGGATGAAGTGCACGAGCGCCACCTCCACAACGACTTCCTCCTGGGCGTCCTCCGGCGCCTGCTGCCCGAGCGGCCTGACCTCAAGGTCATCCTCATGTCCGCCACCATCAACATCTCGCTCTTCTCCAGCTACTTCGGCAATGCCCCCGTGGTGCAGGTGCCCGGGAGGCTCTTCCCCATCACGGTCAGTGCTCCCCCACCCTGTCCCCAGTCCTCCCACTGGGCTCTGGCCAGACCTGGACACGTCCTCTGATGCTCCACTTCCCATCCCTTCAGTTAAGGTTGTTCTCGCTCTGTCTTTTCTAAGGCTGCCATTTCTGAGCATTTTTACATGTGCTGGGAAGAGCGCTAAGTGCTGATTAGAGGAGACCTAAAAATGTCAAGGCTCCATATTTTTTAAAGGTTTTATTTATTTATTTTTAGACAGAGGGGAAGGGAGAGAGAAAGAGGAAGAGAAGAAACATCAATGTGTGGTTGCCTCTTGTGTGCCCTCGACTGGGGACTCGGCTCTGACTGGGGATTGAACTGACAACCCTTTGGTTTGCAGACCAGCACTCAGTCCACTGAGCCACCCCAGCCAGGGCAAGGCTCACATTTGAACAGTCCATCTGGTCCAGGTTGATGGGAACTCAGTTCCATGTGGTCATTCAGGGACCCAGGCTTGCTCTTTCTCGTTGCTCCCCCATCTCGTGGGGCAGGGTGTCTCAGACCCCGCGGTGTTGACATTTTGTGCTGGGCGATTGCCCCGTGTGTTGTGGCATCATTAGCAGTGTTCCTGGCTTCCACCCACTAGATGACAATAGCAGCCTCTCCCCCAGGTGCAATAACCGAATATGTCTCCAGCTGTGGCCAAGTGTCCACTGGGCGGCAGCACTGCACCTGGTAAGAAGCACTGTCCCAGGCGTCCTGCTCTGTATGGTCAGGGTTTAAGGGAAGAGGGAAGGAGCCAAAGTCCAGGGAAAGTCCGGTTTGTTTTGACGTTGGACGTGACTGTGCAGTTGCTTCCATTCTCATCTCCGAGCCCCACCTAGCTGCAAGGGAGGCTGGAAAATCTCTCTCTCTCTCTCTCTAGGTGATTGTGCTGGGGAAGACGAGCAGACTTTATGGGGACCACTGTGGGTCTTTCATGTGACTCGTCACACCCAGTGTCATCCTATTCTCACCACAGTCCTGGGGGCAGGCCTGACGCCACCACGCTTCATTACATTTCATTCACCTCCACCTGAGGCGCAACTGTTGCTGAAGAAGCTGAAATCAAGAGGCAGGCCTTTTAGGTGAAAGAAAGGGAGTTTGATGTTCATGAAAAATCTTTTCTTTTTTCAGGTCCTCTCACAATTTGCTCTACCCAAAGCTAGGCAGAGGTTCTTTTTAGCATCCCCACTCTTAGTCCTGAACTTGCAGTCAGCAACTTCTATCCTGAACTTTCCCCGTTTCTCAGCCTGTTTGCTGTAGCCTACATGCAGTTTTTGCCCATAATATTAATGGTGGCGATGGCAGCTAACATTTATCAAGTGTATACTCCGTGCTCCCTAGTTAACAAACAAGGGCTCCTGTGAGCCCCATGCCACAGCCTCGGTAGTGCGGTGCCACAGAGCACTACTGTGGAGGTAGAAGTGACGCTCAGAGACGAGACCTCGCTGGTTCCTGGGATGACTCACAAGTGGCAGAGCTGGGATTTGAATCCTGCTCGCAGACAGGCAGGCCCTGTTCCAGAAAGCTTCCGCATTGCTCTTCCAGATCTCCTTTTCCGCCTCTCACCTTCCTGTCTTCCCTGGGCGGTGGGCCTGTGGGGACAGCACCAGTGGACCCTCTGCCCTTTGGCTTCCTGTTGGCCAGTGGGGAACACAGTCAGTACCCTGCTCTGGCCAGGTGGCTCAGCTGGTTGGAGTGTCGTCTTATAACCAAAAGGTTGCAGGTTCAACTCCCGGTCACAGCACATACCTAGGTTGTGGGTTCGATCCCTGGTCTAGGCACGTATGATTCTAGGTCCAGGAGCATATGGGACACAACCAATCGATGCTTCTTTTTTGTATCAATATTTTTCTCTCTTCCTCCCTCTCTTTCTTAAAAAAAAAACCAGCAATGAAAAACTGTCTTCAGGGGAGGATTTTTTAAAAAAGCGGAGTCAGCTCCCTCCCTTGAGGCCTCAGGTAGGCTGTATCCCTCAGCCGAAGTCACAGCTCCTTTCCAGGTGGCGCTGTCCTCACAGGTCTGTCCTTTATGGTATCAGGGACCGACCAGTCCTTCCTCTTGTGCCTTTGGGCCAAGAATTGGTAATAGCTGTCAAGTTCCCAGCACCAGGAAACTACACTGTCCCTTGTGGTTTCCAGGTCTCAGTGCCCATCAGCTTTCTTCTAAGCAGCCGTTAAAAGAAAAGAAAAGGAAAAAAACAGCCCTGGCTGGTGTGGCTCAGTGGATTGAGCGCCAACCTGCAAACCGAAAGGTGGCTGGTTTGATTCCCAGTCAGGGCACATGCCTGGGTTTCAGGCCAGGTCCCCAGTAGGGAGTGCGTGAGAGGCAACCACACATTGATGTTTCTCACCCTCTCTTCCTCTCTTTCTTGCCCTCTCTCTAAAAGTAAATAAAGTCTTTTTTTTTTTTTTTTTTTTTTAGGGAGAGTGAGGGTACTTTCTGAGAAGGGATTTCTACGGTTTTAATCCTGGCTGCACCCCTTAAAATTCTGTTGTTGAAGTTAAACTGCAAACACGAAAGCACACATCATGTGAACAGCTCGATTAATTCCCACCAGTTAAACACCTGTGTGCAGCCAGCACCCAGACGAAGAGACGTCGGGCCTTGCCAGCGCCCGGAAGCCTCCCAGTTACCTGAATCCTTTGTGCTTTGCTCACGTCCTGCTCACCTGGCTGAGCGTGCTGCCGGCCGCCTGCCCGATCGGTCTTCTCTGCCAGGCTGTGGCCTCCCCTCCCCACTGATCTGAGCTGGAGTGACTGGGGCACTCACGCCGTGGCTGTCCCCTCGCAGGTCGTGTACCAGCCGATTGAGGCGGAGCCGACTGTGTCCAAGTCGGAGAAGCTGGACCCGCGGCCCTTCCTGAGGGTGCTCGAGGCCATTGACAATAAGTACCCACCTGAGGAGCGGGGCGACCTCCTCGTCTTCCTCAGCGGCATGGCGGAGATCAGCGCCGTGCTCGAGGCCGCCCAGACCTACGCCAGCCACACCCAGCGCTGGGTGGTGCTACCGCTGCACAGCGCCCTCTCGGTGGCCGACCAGGACAAGGTGTGGCGTGCAGCCCTGCAGGGTGGTGCCAGGGGAGAGGGCAGGGGTGGAGGGGGCTGCATTGGGGCTGCTTATGTTATTTGGGTGGGGGCTTCATGCCAGGGTGAGCTCCCTGGTGAGGTGGGAGGCGTTGAGCTTAGCTGTGAAGGACCATGAGGGTTTGGGGTAGGACAAGGAGGAGGAAGGCAGTCCAGGCACAGGGGACCAGCTTGTGCAAAGGGGTAGAGGCTGGAAGCTGGAAGCGATGGGTGGGGTGTGGGGAAAGGTGAAGAGACCACGTGGCTGGAATGGCGGGGGTCTGGGGGAGAAGCCTTTGGGTCACTGTATTAGTTATTGCTGTGCGACAGATCATCTCAAACTGAGCAGCTTAGGACAATGAGCACTCATCACTCACGTAGTTTCTGCAGATCAGGAGTTTGGGAGGGGCTTAGCTGGGGGTTTCTGGCTCAGGGTCTCTCCTGAGGATGCAGTCAGCTGGGGCTGGGGGCTCCTCACCCCCTTGGGGGGCTGGAGGCCTGTCTTCCTCTCAGTGTGGGCCTCTCCGGGGGGCACGCTCTTAACTAGAGGTTGGCAACTTTATGTGACAGGCTGGGGAGTCCGTATTTGTAGGTTCTGCGGGCTACATATCTCTGTCACAGTGACTCTGCTGTCACAATGGGACAGCAGCTGTGGACCCACCGGGTGAGGTTGTGTCGCTGTGTTTGATCCCCAGGCCGTGTTGCTGACCCCCAAGCCAGCAGGCTTGACTGTCTCTTGGGTCCAAGAGAAGGGCTTATGCAAAGGGCCTGGGATGAGAGAAAGACGGGGCAGCTGGGAAGCGCCATGCAGGGTGGCTGGGGTCCAAATTATGAAGGGAAAGCCTGGAGAGATGGTCCTGGAGAGGTGTGCAGGGTTAGACTGCAGTGCCTGGGCCTTGTCCCAAGCCCACTGGGGGGCCCTGGGAGGGCTCTGAGCAAGGCAGGGGCAGTGCCGGTCTGAGCTTTAGCAGGTCCCTCTGCTGCGTGTGAAGGGTGCCCTGCAGGGAGTCAGTCTAGAGGCTGGAGACCAAGGAGGGAAATGGAGCAGCATCTGGAGGGAAGGGAGGGGCCTGGACTGGGGCAGGGGCAGTGGGTTTGGGGAGCAGGGCGTGAGATCCAGATCCATAGAGCAGGGTCTGGTCCAGAATGATGAGCCATCTCTGAGGCGGAGACTTGAAGGGAGAAGGGTCTGGGGGGAGGCACTGAGCTAGTTTAGCTCTATGGGTGTGAGACCCCCAGGGGATGTCCAGGAGGTCCCAGGACACAAGGGCTGACAAGGGCTGAGTTTACCATCCCCCCCTCCACCGGATCTCACCTCCTTACTTTCCCCCAGGTGTTTGATGTGGCCCCCGCTGGAGTCCGGAAATGCATCCTCTCCACCAACATCGCTGAAACCTCAGTCACCATCGATGGGATCCGCTTTGTGGTAGATTCGGGTAAGGCCTCCCCCAGCCACCCCAAGGGCCCAGGGGAAGGGTGCGACTTGGAGGTACGCAGGTGTAGCGCGGGCACGCCAGACCAGAACCAGGGAGTGGGTGGCATTTAGGGCTGTGGAGCAGTGGCAACGCCTGTCTCTCTCAGGCATTGCAGCTTGCACTGGCCTCAGGGCCTTTGCACCTGCAGCTGCCCTGCCGTGGGCTGTCTTCCTCCAGGTGTCACATGGCTCGCTTAGGGCTCTCTTGTTCATACTCCCCCCCTCCACCCCCGCCATTCACTCCAGGGCCTGCCTGTCTCCCCTTTCGAGGCCCACCTTGTCCCCCTGATCCAAGCAGCCTTCCCCTTCTTCCTCACTCTTGCTTTCCTAGTGGGGCTTTGCTGTTCTTCCTAGTGTGGGCATCAGATTTTAGACCGGGCGATCTCTTTATTGTCCATGTTCCCAATTAGACTGTTCTCTGAAAAGTCAGGGAGCAGAGTGGTTAGGGGACACTGGGGACAGCCTGGCCAGGGTGACCAGGGTCGTGGCCCTGACGCTGCCTGTGTCAGTCTGTCTGTCCATAAATGACGGTGGCTCCCTCGGGGTGCAGGGATCAGCTGAGTGAATGCACTGGGGCGCTGAGGGGTGCCTGGCTCCGAGTGAACACTCAGTCAATGGTATCTTACAGAGTCGCACCTGGGACGCCCATGATAAAACGTTCTGCAATTTTACGTACCATTAAGAAGATTTTTAAATGCTGTCTGTTAAACATGACCATGCCATTGATTTTAAAATACATCAGACCTGGCTGGTGTGGCTCAGTGGATTGAGCACCAGGCTGCGAACGGAAGGGTTGCCAGTTGGATTCCCAGTCAGGGCACATGCTTGGGTTGTGGACCAGGTCTCCAGTAGGGGGCACTTCAGAGGCAACCACACATTGATGTTTCTTTTCCTCTCTTTCTATCTCCCTTTCCCTCTCCAAAAATAAATAAATAAAATCTTAAAAAAATAAAATAAAACACATCAGGGACAATACTGTATGAAAACAGGTTGGTCTTAGAACTGCTGAAATAGGGTGTTGGTTCAGCCCCACAAGTCCAGGGACCTCATTTCGTCCACAGCTGGACCCTGAGGGCCGAGTACAGTGCCCAACACACAGTGGGTTCTTCATAATGTGGGTCAGATGTCTGAACCTCTGTATGTATAAACAGGCTTGAGAAAATAAATGAGAACATGTGTGAATGAGGAAATGAGATGCCATTAGCAGAACGGCAGGGCTGGGCCCAGAGTGCGCAGTGGGTCAGTGTTCTCGGAACAGAGAGTAAGTGAGGTGTCGAGGGTGAAGGGCTGGGGCCAGGGCCAGGCGTTGGCAGGGCCTGAGTGGCTGCTGCACACGGACGTCCCCCTGCCCCTCACCCCCTCGTGCCCTCCTCCCCACCCAGGGAAGGTGAAGGAGATGAGCTACGACCCCCAGGCCAAACTGCAGCGGCTGCAGGAGTTCTGGATCAGTCAGGCCAGTGCTGAGCAGCGCAAGGGCCGTGCAGGCCGCACAGGCCCTGGCGTCTGCTACCGCCTCTACGCTGAATCGGACTATGACGCCTTCGCCCCCTACGCTGTGCCGGAGATTCGGAGGGTAGCCCTGGACTCGCTGGTGCTGCAGGTGAGGCAGGGGCAGGGAGGGCTCTGGATCCTGAGGGCAGGTGCCAGGGCCGTGGGGGGAGGGCCGGGAGGCATTTAGAGGGGACCAGTCCCAGGGCTCAGGGCCAGGGAGGGTGGGGCTGTGCAGGGCCCTCAGGGGCACTAGCCCTTTCAAATGCCAGATCCCATGTCGAGGGGGCAGTTGTTGCACAAATGCACAGAGTCACGGGGAGAACCTCGGGTCACAGGAAGGAGAACAGGGTCGCGGGCAGACTGAGTCAGAGTGCTTTCAGCTACCGCAGAAAACCAGTCAGGAAGTGGCTTGTACAATAAAACCAGGGCTTCTCCGATGCTGTGACGGCCTGGCTCACGTCTCAGCTGTTAGCTTCGCTCGGCTTAGACAGACACACCCACTCAGGACTGTGATGCCCAGGCTGGCGGGCAGTTTCCTTTACTCAGGGCCCAGGCCCCTTCCCTCTCCTGGCTCTGTCACATCCCGGGGGTGTCCTCCTTGTCGTCAGCCATCCAGCGCGGAGGGAAGGAGCAGGGGTCTGGGGCTTTACGGGCCAGGTGCGCAGGTAGCGTGCCTCCCTTCCTCTGCCCCTGGCCAGAGCTCCGTCCCTGTCACACCTCCCTGCAGGGAGGCCGGGTGCGTGAGTGGCACACACTGGCCCCTTCCTGTGGATGGCACACGCCAATAGTTTCTATTTGTTTGATTTTATTTCTTATAAGTGCTGGTTGTGCCCCACCTCATGGAGTTCCTGACCTGCATAACCTGCTGTTGGAAAAACACTGGCTTAAACAAGAAGGAAAAAGGACCGTTTTATATATACCAGGGAGGCCTGAGACAGGGCCGTCCCGGGCTTGGTTATTTAAATGGCTCAGTGGTGTCATAAAGGATGCAGGCCTTTCTGTCTTTGCAACCTCAGCTCATCACCAGCTCTCCTGGCGACAAGGACCTAGTGCTCGCTGGGGGCTGGGCTGTACCGCAAGGGTGTTATGTATGTAACTGTTTTAAGCCTCAGAAAAACTCTCTGGGGTAGGGAATCTTGTTCTGATGTATGGACAAGGAAATGGACGCACAGAGAGGTTAGGTACCTTGACCTGGGTCACACAGCTGGCAAGCGGCAGAGCCCGGATTCCACCTGAGGCTGTCTGGCCCCGAGCCTGCCTCTTGAACGCCATCTGGCTCCCACAGCCACGGGCATCACCTCCTCCTCCTTCACCATCCAGAGGCCGAAGCAGCCAGCTGCCCGTCTCTGTGGGTCTCAGTTTTAAGACCATGGGGACCTTTCCCAGAAGCCCTCTGGCCAATTTCCTGATGTGTCTTGTCGGCAGCACCAGGTCACCTGCGTCTGCTCTGTGACCTGTAATTGCCCAGGGCATGGCGCTGATTCTCAGACCCAGCTACACACTGGAATCACCTGGAGAGCTTACAGAAAATCCACCCCCCACCCATAGCTTTTGTTTGTTTATTTTTAAAAAATTTTTAAAAGATTTTCTTTATTTTTTCTTTAGAGAGAGGGGAAGGGAGAGAGAGAGAGGGAGAGAAACATCTATGTGTGGTTGCCTCTTGCACACCCCCTACTGGGGGTGGGGGGACCTGGCCGGCAACCCAGGCATGTACCCCAACTGGGAATTGAACCGGTGACCCTTTGGTTCACAGGCCCGCTTTGGTTCTCAATCCACTGAGTTACACCAGCCAGGGCTGATATCGGGGGTTTTCAAGTATCATGAGTTTGTCATCCGTGAGCCTTCTCGGGGCTGCACAGTGGCTCATGTGTCCCCCTGGGGGCTTTGGCTCTCATTCCAGATGAAGAGCATGAGCGTGGGAGACCCCAGGACCTTCCCCTTCATTGAGCCCCCACCACCAGCCAGCCTGGAAACGGCCATCCACTACCTCCGGGACCAGGGGGCCCTGGACAGCTCAGAGGCCCTCACCCCCATCGGGTCCCTGCTGGCCCAGCTGCCTGTGGATGTTGTGATCGGTGAGGACGACCCCCCTTGGGGTGACCCACAGGGCACCAGGGGGGTGGGGGGCACCGCTTGCCCTCTAGTGACTGGTGGGCAAGCCTGGTCCTTCTCCAGGCCTGTCCCTTCATTCCCAAGTCCCCGGTGCCAGACTCTACTCCGGGCACCAGGGAGGTGGCAACAAACAAACAGGCACCCCTCTGCACAGCCAGTCCCCGCTCTGCCCTGGTGCTGCCTTTTGTGGTCTGTCGGGGGCATTTCAGAACCTCTCTCTGTTCCTCATTTGGTGTCAGCCCTGTCCCTCCTGAGGGGCTCGCTGACTCAGGCACCTTCATTCTGCTCGATTCTCCTGACTCCAGACGTTCTAGCTGCACCGACAGTCCGCAGCCGCAGAGCAGTCCCAAGAACCCGCCCCCCCCCACCCGCCCCCCGCCCCCCATCCCCCATCCCCCAGGGACGATGCGCACGGAACTTCCGTGTCAGCATCGCTCGGGCCCTGTCCTTGCACTGCGCTGGGCTGGGCTTCGGGCGGGCAGCGGTTGGAGGCCACCGTCTCTGAGGGCTGCACTCCCCGTGGGCCAGTGAGAGGCGTTTTGGACCTGGTACCGCTTCCTTCGCACATAATGAGGGCAGCGCCTGGGGGGGCCCCCCTTGTAGCAAAGAGGGAACTGAGGCTTGGTGGGGAGACACAGAGCTGTGCCCACTGGATTTGTCAGGGTGCTGTGTATGTGTCAGGCACGTTCTCTGTCATCTCCCATGGGGGAGGAATGAGTGATGCTCGCTGTCTGTGAGAAAATGAGGCTCAGAGAAAGGCTGGGACTCGCTCGCCCAGGGTTCTGCAGTGGGCAGAGCCGGAAGGTGCTCCCCAGGTGGTCCCCTGGGGCACTGTGGGTCCCCGGTCCTGCCGGGCGGTAGACGCAGGTGATCCAGTGCTGGGTGGCTCTGGGCCCAGGTGGCATGGTCCCTGGCCCAGCACTGCGAGCGCTTCACAGGGTGAAACACCGTTCATCCTCACAGCAGGTGGATGCCTTTGTCACCCCTCATCACAGACGGTGACATAGGGGCAAGGAGGGATGGGGGACTTGCCTGAGGTGATGCAGCTAGGGGCCTGGGACAGACTTGTTTCACTGGCCGCCTTTACGTAACAAGGCTAGATGGGTAGCAGGAACTTTCTGGAAAGGCAGTCAGTGGGGCCCATGGGGATGAGTCAGACGCATGACGTACAAGCCACTGACCACAGGGCAGGCAGGAACAGCCTGGGCACCAGGGAGTGTGTTTTCATCACACTGGGACACCGTTCCTCCTGCTTTCCTTCCCTCTCTGTCCTTCCCTGTCCCCCTGCCGCCTCCCCGCCCCGCCCCTGTGCCTTCCTCTCCATCTTCCCCTGCCTCTGCATTTCGAATTACGTAAAGATGGCAGGACAAGATTCCTACTGAGACAGATGCAGAAGTCAGCGCCTGCTGTGTGCCAGGCAGGCCGGGGTACAGCTGGCGTGGCGTCCCATCCTGGCGGGTGGACGGAGGCCCGTGGCAGGTCAGAGTCGGTGCCATGAAGAACATAAAGCCAGGCCCCCGGGGAGGGGGTGCTGGGGGAGCCGGTAGTGAAGAGAAGAGCAGTAGCCAGTGCCTAGGTGGTGCCTACCACAAGCCCACCCAAGGTGGGGAAACCGAGGCCTTGCCTGAGGTCACATGACTGGAAAGCGCAGTCTGTCCATCTGTCTGCCCGGGCCCTTTTTGGGCGGCACGGAGGGAAGGAAGGTGGGAGGCTCAACCTGCCACCCGCCCCCCAGGGAAGATGCTCATCCTGGGCTCCATGTTCCACCTGGCGGAGCCCGTGCTCACCATCGCGGCCGCCCTCAGCGTCCAGTCGCCCTTCACCCGCAGCGCCCAGAGCAACCCCGAGTGTGCGGCTGTGCGGCGGCCCCTGGAGAGTGACCAGGGCGACCCCTTCACTCTCTTCAATGTCTTCAATACCTGGGTGCAGGTGAGGCCGGCGGCAGGGCCAACCCTGTCTGTCTGTCGTTCTGCACAGGGTCAGGGCCTGCCTCAGGCTCTGGCTCCCCCTCACACCCTCCACCCCCAGCCCTCGGACTCCAGCATCCTTGGGACCAACCAGTCAGAGCTCAGGCTGGAGGGGAGCCCGGGGTTCTAAAGTACCAGTTAAAACTGGTTCTGTCAGGAGAAAGTCCAGATTATCCCGAAACACGTTCCCTGAGCCCCCACTCTGGGCCTAGCCTTGTGCCGGGCAGTGCCGGGGACCCCACCCCCTGGGGTTCACAGTCCAGTGCAGGAAGGCAGACGTGTCCCTACACAGTGACCACCCAGAATGGGTTGAGAGAACTGGGAGGGGGTGTCTGAGCCAGTGTGGTCTGAGAGGGCTTCCTCTAGGAAGCGGGCAGCGGGGCTGAGACCTGGAAGAAGGAAGTAAGCTGGTGTTGGGGAGGGCTGACAGGGCTCCCACCTGCCTTGCATCCTCCCAGAGGCTGGTGTTCAGACCCACGCTGGGATGGTCTGGGTGGGAGGCCAGCCCCTGCCACCTGCCACCTCGTGTCTGCCTCCATCCAGGTGAAATCTGAACGGAGTGGAAACTCGCGTAAGTGGTGCCGCCGCCGGGGCATAGAGGAGCACCGGCTGTATGAGATGGCCAACCTGCGGCGCCAGTTCAAGGTGAGCCTCAGGGCCTGGGATGGGGCAGCCCCACCCAGGCGGACGGGGAGACCAGGGTGTGGGGGAGGCAGAGTGAGTGCCCCTGAGAACACTCCAGAGCACAGAGTGAGTGGGACCCCACCCGACATGCACCTCCCCCACCACTGAGGACCAGGCGTGTGGGTGGAAGTCCAGGAGGGCTCCCAGGGGTGGAGTGCAGGCCAGCCTTTCTGTGCTGCATCCTCACGAACAACCTTGTCCTCTGGGACAGGGGGCTGAGCTGGCTGCACTTGAGGGCTGAGCACTGAGAGGCAGTGTAGGGCAGTGGTTGGAGCCACCGCGTTTGGAGCCTGATGTCCCAGCAGCAATCCCAGCTCTGCCATTTGCTCGCCGTACCGCCCTGGGCAAGTTGCTGCGCCTCTTTGGGCCTCAGCTCTGCCTCTGAAACCGGGAAGCTAATGCACCCGCCTCAGAATGCCTGTGGAGCTTCGTTCAGGGAGTTAGTGCGTGGAGGGCCCGCAGGTGGTCTCCTAGGAGGGTCTGCCGTGTTACTCTTATCACGTGGTCCTGCTCCGTGTCGGTGCTATTACTACTCCGTGCTCGTCTTTTCACTTGAGAATGACAAGATCCGCTTCGTACTTCTCAGTGGCCGTGTGCGTGCCATGATGTGGAAATGAAATGCGAGTGTCCCTGGGGCGACCCGTTCCCTTTGGTGGCAGATGGGCCCAGAGTGGGCAGTCACCTGACCAAGGTGTCCCTACAATTTTAGGGGGTACCCACGTCGGGGACCAGTGATGTCCTGACTGTTCTCGTGTCTTTCAACGTCTGTGGCTTCCTAGAGCCGTGGTTCAACCTTTGGTGGGCCCGGACACTGCTCGCGCTCTCGCTCTCTCTCACACACACATGCACACGCATATTCTACGTCCTTTGTTGGTTGCAGCTTAGTGAGAAACACAGGGTCCAACCCAGCAGGGTCTCCGAAACCCCTTTCACAAAGCTGCATGCAGGGTGGGGGGCCGGTGTCGCTGATGTGCATCGAAACCCCCCAGGGTCTGTTAGATCTAGGCTCCAGGCCCCACCCCCAAGATTCTGAGTCCGTTTTCGGGAAGGGGCCCAGGACTTGGCGTTTTCACGCGTGCCGTGTCCCAGACTCTGCTGCTGGTCGGAGGACCACCCTCTGAGACACCCACAGTGGCTGGGGCAGGCCGGGGCCTGACCGGAGCCTCGACAGACAGGAGCCTGGGAAAGACCCTGGGTGATGGCCTCGGCCCCTCCCCTTCCTCCCTGTCTCACTCCTGTCCCCAGCCCAGGCGTTCGTTGGCCAAGAGCAGCACAGCACGCTTTCTTGGAGCAGCCGTCTGTGTCCGCACTGCAAACTTCAGCACCCAGCAGCCATGCGGGGAAGTACCAGGAGTGTCCCCATTTTGCACTGGGGAAAAAGTGTGGCTCAGAAGGGTGACATCACCTGCCAGCAAGTGGCAGGCTCCACACCTGAACCCGTGTCTAGGTCCAGAGCCCGCCTGCTCAGTCTGCCCTATATCCCTCACTTGGGCCCCATCTGTCCCCAGGAGCTGTTGGAGGACCACGGGCTGCTGGCAGGGGCCCAGGCCCCGAAGCCAGGGGACAGCTACAGCCGGCTGCAGCAGCGCCGGGAGCGCCAGGCGCTGTACCAGCTGAAGCGGCTGCACGAGGAGGGCGGGGCACGCAGGCGCAAGGTGCTGCGGCTGCAGGAGGAGCAGGAGGGCGGCTCCAGCGACGAGGACCGGGGCACTGCCGCCCGAGGGGCCAGTGACAACGTGGACATCCAGGTGGGGAACCACTGGGCCATCTGGGGCCTGGGGCAGACAGTGGTGGGGTTGACCGGAGGGAGGACAGGACCCTGTCCTGGGGGTCAGAGAGGACAGGGCCTGCCCTCACTCGGGAGACGCGTGTCTGTGTCCAGGCCCTGGCTCCAGCAGTCCACAGAACCCCTTGGGTCCATGTGTGCTAGTACAAGCCCCTCGGGGCCCACCGCCCCCATGTTCCCACCAGGATGTGAAGTTTAAGCTGCGGCACAACCTGGAGCAGCTGCAGGCAGCTGCCAATTCGGCCCAGGCGCTGACTCGGGACCAGATGTCTCTGCTGAAGCTGGTGCTGGGCCGGGGCCTCTACCCACAGCTCGCCATCCCCGACCCATTCAACAGTGGCCGCAAGGACTCCGACCAGGTGTGCCCCCTTGCCGCTCTCCATCCCCGCCCGCCGGCCTGTGTTTCCTCATTCATGTGGCACATGGTCCCCGAACCCACTCTGTGCTGGGGATGCGGCCTTGACTGAAGCCGCCCTGGCCCTGCCTTCGCCGGGCTCACAGTGCAGACCCATGACTCAGGGAGGTTGGGGCTGGGGCGGGGAGCACAGAGGGGCTCCAAGGCCAGCCTGGGAGGGCTCAGGCAGGGCGCCCTGAAGAAGGGACTTCTGAGCTGAGCCATGGAGGAGGAACCTGGCCAGGGCGAGGAGGAAAAGCATTTCAGGCAGCGGGAAGAGCATGTCCGGGGCCTCCGTGGTCACCTGGCGCTGCCTTTGGCCTCTGCAGATTTTCCATACCCAGGCCAAGCAGGGCACGGTGCTGCACCCCACCTGCGTCTTCGCCAACAGCCCCGAGGTGCTGCACACGAAGGAGCCCGAGGCCAGGGCCGGCGAAGGGAGCCGAGGTACCATGAGTCAGTGAGCCCGAGTGGAGAGGGGACCCCTCACTGTCCCAGTTCCCTCTTCATTCCCTGCCACACTCTACCTTTGCTGTGGCTGCTGAGGTGGGACCTGCAGGCATGGTGAGGTCACCTCCATGCTGAGCCTTGCCCTCCCCGTGGTGGCCTGGGCGGACCTCAGCACCGTGGCTGTCCCCAAGGACCAAGTTTTTAGCCCATCATGGGATCCGTCTGTGAGCTCTGATACTCCCTGACTTCGTCCTGCCCCGGGGCCCTCCCGGCCCCTGCAGACATGGAAGACAGAGTTCAGGCCCGGATCCCACTGCCTTCTAGTCTGGGCCATGAAAGCCGCTTCACTGAGTGGCTGCACGCAGGCCAGGCTGGGCCCCAGCTGGGGTGCCCCTCGGAAGGCTTGCGGAAACAACCCACTTTCCTCCTTGTTTGCAAAGAAAGGAACTCCCTATATGAGCTTAAAATAATAAGGTTTTAATTTTATTTTTTAAAAGATTTTACCTACTTATTTTTAGAGAGAGGGGAAGGGAAGGAGAGAGGGAGAGAAACATCAATGTGTGGTTGCCTCACACGCACCCCTAACCAGGAACCCGGCCCAAAACCCAGGCATGTGCCCCGACTGGGAAGTGAACCCGCAGCCCTTTGGTTCACAGGCCTGCGCTCAATCCACTGAGCCACACCAGCCAGAGCAGGTTTTAATTCTAAACGTCAAAGGTAGAATTGGAAACTTATCCTTTTTAACTGCTGTAAATCACTAGTCAATGTACCCTCTTCTCAGTACATTGTCTGTCCTCTGTTTTTTAATTTTGAAAGTTCGTAGACGTCATCCAAGTAGACAAGCCCCCCCCAGCTTCTGTGGCTGTCGGCGTTTGCCACCCTTCCTCTTTGCTAGAATATTTTAAATCGTATTGCAGACGTCACACCACTCAGTAATGATGACTGTGACGACTGGTTGTTAGCATTGCCCGGCGCTGTTGTCACTCCTAACAGAATTAACTGTCTCAATATCGCCGAGTAGCCAAAGTCACATTCCGTGTGACAGAGTCTTTAAAACTCAGTCGCAGGCATTTTATCGTCACACATGTGATGAGCGCGTCCTCCCCATGGATGGGTAGGTGGCCCCGGGGGGACAGGCAGCCCTTGGGGGGCGGGTGGGGATAAGGGGTAGGAGGGGAGGTCGGTGGGCTGGGTGGGCCTAAGCTGTCCTATTGTTCCTTTCAGACGACAGGGACAAGATGAGCAGCAGGCACCAGCTCCTCACCTTCGTGTCTCTGCTGGAGACCAACAAGCCGTACCTGGTGAACTGTGTCCGCATCCCCGCCCTCCAGGTGGGTCCCTGCCCCACCTTCCAACTCCCATCTGTGATGACTGGGTCCCCAGGGCAGGAGGCACAGGCTGGGGCCTGAGCACTCACCTCCCGGCTGGGTGCAGGCGGCAGACCCTGGCCGGCTGCTGTCTTTCCACCCGGGCCTCCCTCTAACAGTTCCCCGCCAAGCACCTGCCGTGCACCAGCTGCTACTGAAGGTGCTGAGGACACAGCAGTGAACCAAACCGGACCCGTTCTGGCCCCCTGGGAGTTGCCATCTAGCGGGGGAGGGCGGACAACAACAGAAAACCTAGGGCCGCACTCAGTGAGGGGTTCGAGGGTGATGCACAGTCCAGGAAGTGAAAAGGAATAGGGTGAGGAGATTAGGATGGGTGGGTTGGGGGTGTGGGTAGGCGACAGTGTCTAGTATGGAATAAGGCCACCAGGGTGGGCCTCATGGAGAAGGTGTAGTTGAGCAAAGACCTGCGGGGAGGGAGGGAGGGGGCCACAGGGATCCCTGGGAGAATAGAGTCCTGCCTGGCAGCAAGTGCAAAGGCCCTGAGGCACACACACTCTGGTGAGCACAGGGAAGAGCTAGAGCAGTCAGTCGGTGAGGGGAGGAATTAGGGGAGACGAGGTCAGAGAGAGGAGGTCGGCGAGGCAGGTGAGACTAGGGCCACGCTGTCCCCCCAAGCGTTTGGAGCAGAGCTGGGACAGGGTCTGACGAGGCGGGGAAGCTAGGAGGCGGGAGGGGACGGTGGCTGGGCCAGGATGGGCATGCCCAGACTGCAGCCCAGGAGTGGGTCCTGGCGGCAGGAGCGGCCACTCCACGTGTGCCGCCCTGTGGTTCTGGGACTGGCTGTGGTTCTCACGTTAGAGGTGAAGGCAAGGCCCTGGGGGGGCTGGGTTGGGGGTGGGCCAAGCCACTGGCGTAAGCCATACAGTGAGCAAGTAGCCAGGCCAAAGCACCAGCACCACGTGCCGCTGGTGGCCCATTACAGGATGTCCTTGCTTCAACCCCAGGCTTGTCGAGGGCTCCCCGAACTCAGGAGATTTTTGCTGACACTGATTTCCAGGGACTCCATGAAAACCAGCTCTAAGCTCCCCATACACACCCATTCGTTATCGCATTGAGCACCTGCAGGCGCGAAGTACCTGTCTCGACACACTAGTCGGGCCAAATGGTGCATGGAAACAAGTATAAAGGAAGCAGCCAGATGCTCTGGGGCGGGGGCGGGGGCGGGGGTGGGGGCCGGGGCGGGGGCCGGGGCGGGGGCTGGGGTGGGGCTGGGGCAGAACGGGGCAGTCAGCAGGACCTCAGGGAGGAAAGGGAGGTGCGGCCTGCTAGTTCAGCCTCACCTGTTCCCCCACAGCTTGTTCACGATGGGGAATCTGAGGCAGACACTACTGCTGACAGAATGTGTGTTGAACCCCCCCATCCTACCCTCCCCCTGCCCCTTTCCATCGCCCAGCCCCCAGAACACTGACCCGGGGCCAGTCCTGCCTCACCCACTCCCCCCCCATCCCATAGAATTTCCCCCAACATATGATTTTTCAAACAGAAAAGTTGAAAGAAGTGTATGGTGACCACTCATTCCCAAGATCCTTCAAGTGACATTGGTCTTCTGCTTGATGACATATCTGTCCTCTGTCCACTCACCACCCACTTCAGTACATGGGTTTCAAAGCAAGGTGCCAACCTCAGTGCCCTTCGCCCCAAACACTTCCGCTGCACCCGTTAGCTAGCGTCCCAGAGTCGTGAGTATATTCAAGGACGAAATGTACGGAGAGTGACGTGCACAGATGTTAGGGACGTCGTTTGACGAGGGCTGACAAAGTGCACGAGTACAGCCCCCAGCCCATGCAGACGTGGCCTCTTCCCTCAGCTGCCTGCCCTCGACCTGGGAATGGCCACCGTCCTTCTTAGAAGCTTCTACCCCTTTCACTCTCTGGTCCTGATTCGTCTGTCTCTCCAAGTGGAATGTCAGCTCCGGGGGGCGGGGGCTTAGTCTGTCCTGTTCACAGCTGTGCTTCCAGCACCTGGAAGAGTGCCTGGCACAGAGCAGGCGTGTGGCGAATGTTTTTTGACGAGGTGGATGGATGGGTGAGGGGTGGATGGGTGCATTGGCTAGACAAGTGGATGGAGAGGTAGGTGGATGGGTGGGCAGGTGCATGGGTGGGGAACTGATGGGTACGTTGGATGGACAGGGAGGTGGGGGAATGAGTGGGTGGGCAGGAACCCAGCCGGGTGGGGGCCTCTCTAAGATGCGCCCTGCCCCTCACCCACTGCCTGTTTTCTGCCTCCTCTCTTCCAGTCTCTCCTGCTGTTCAGTCGGGCCCTGGACACCAATGGTGACTGCTCCCGCCTGGTGGCCGACGGCTGGCTGGAGCTCCAGCTCGCCGATAGTGAAGGCGCTGTCCAGCTCCTGGCGGCTTCCCTGCGGCTCCGGGCCCGGTGGGAAAGTGCCCTGGACCGGCAGCTGGCCCACCAGGCCCGTGGGCGGGGGCAGCGGGAGGACGAGGAAGACCAGGAGGAGGCTCCCGTCAACCGCCAGGAGGTGGCGGCGCTGAGCAGGGAGCTGCTGCAGTTCATGGCATCCAAGGTACCATTGCTAGGGGCCTACGCCACCCTTGGCCCGTGGGGTGTCCGCCACAGGGATAAGCTTCCGGTTCACTGACTGTACGCACATTCGGGGGGTTTCAAACCCGGGAGGTGATGACAAACCAAGATCACAGCCGGTAAGGGTGGGAGCCAGGATTTGACTCCCTGGTTCCAGAGCCCACCCGGCCAGTCCTGCAGCCCTGGGCAGGGGCACCTCACTGCAGTTAGGGCTTGTAGGACGGGGCAGGGGGGGCTGTAGGGTGTTTACTCACAGAGAACAGACAGGAAGGTCTGGAGGGAGCAGATGTGAAACCAACCCCCCACCTCTTAAGTGGGAGTGGGGAATTGACACTGATTTTACTATGTGTGGCAGGGGTAGGGGAGAAGGGTGCAATCCAGGATGACTTCCTGGAGGAGTGGAGGGACCCAGTGAATCAGGGAAAGAGGAAGAGGCTGACGTGCTGGGGGAAGGAGGGGCCAGGTGGCCAGACTCACAGCCTGGATGTGGTCCCACAAGTGGCAGGGAGAGGGGAGGGGCCTGGGAAGGGCAGCGGAGATGGAGGACGGGGCATCAGGGCATGCTTTAGACAAGACTGGATGTGAGCACATCTGAAACCGTGTTGTGATTGGCTTAAGCAATTGGCTCCTGGATCTGAAAAGTCCAGGGGTGGACTTCAGGAACGGCTGGATCCTGGCACTCCGATAGTGTCTCCCGGAGTCTATCTGCTGCCTCTCTCCCCAGGTTCCCTACAGTCTCCGGCGGCTCACGGGGCTGGAAGCTCAGAACCTGTATGTGGGACCCCAGACCATCACAACTGCCCCCAGTCTCCCCGGCCTCTTTGGCAGCTCTACCCTATCCCTCCACCCCATCAAGGGGGGCTACGCAGTCACGGACTTTCTTACCTATAACTGCCTCACGGTGAGTATGGACCCCACCTCGTCCCCCCACTCCTCTGCCCCTGAAGATGGGAGTTTAGGGAGCCCCCCAGCCACATTCCAACCTAGTCCAGGGACGCAGTTTCAGAACGGGGCCAGCCAGCCCCGAGGGGTCCCCGGAAGAGGCCCAGGCTGGCTGTTGGGGGGCAGGCCCGGGGGCGAGGCCCTGACACAGCCCTCCCGCTGCAGAGCGACACCGATCTGTATAGCGACTGTCTCCGCACCTTCTGGACCTGCGCCCACTGCGGCCTGCACCTGCCCCTCACGCCCTTGGAGCGCATCGCCCACGAGAACAGCTGCCCCGAGGCCCCACGGGACGGCCCCGCCGGTAAGGATGGGGCTGCGGGTGCATCTGCCCGTCCATGGTGGTTTCCTGTGCATCTCAGCATTCGCTGGACGCTCAGGGGGCGGACAGCGGCTGCCCTCCGGTCCTGGCTGGTGCCGCATGTGGGCTTTGTCACACAGGCCCAGAACCTGGGCTGGGGAGGGCCTGGAGGGCCACCACGTTCTCGTTTCTGTCTGTCTGTCTGTCTGTCTTTGGTCTCTCTCTGATCCGCCTCTGTGTTTCTGTCTGTTTTTCTGTCTCTCTCTGGCTGTGTCCCTTGTCCTTTTCTGTCCCACAGCTGTCTCTACCTTGGCCACATCCACTGCGTTAGCCAGGGGATGACATGGCGGGCAGACCTGACACAGTGCCTGCCACACTGTGCAGACCCCACCCCAGGGCAGTCTCTGTCTCTCCCCCCGACACAGACTAAAGACTTGCCTCTGTGTGCATGTATTAATCAAGGAAGGCTTCCTGGAGGAGGTTCCCCCAAAGTCCAGGAGAGCCTGAGTCCCTTGGGTGCCCGGGGTTTGGGTGGGGGTGCAAGCCTGCAGCAGAGCACCCCCTCAGCCTCCCTTCCTCTCTCAGGAGCTGAAGAAGCTGCACCTGAGCCCCAGCAGAAGACATCCGCCCTGCAGAGGCCCTACCACTGCGAAGCCTGTCAGAAAGACTTTCTGTTCACGCCCACGGAGGTGCTGCGGCACCGGAGGCAGCACATGTGAGCCCAGCTTGGCTGGGAGCCCCTGGCAGGGCTGTGGACTCTGCCCGAACCCCCTCCCCTCCCCAGGCTCTGACACACTGAGTCGGACCCCCAGGCCTGCGCCTGTCCACCCAGAGGGTAGCAGTAGCCCCTAGGGTCCTCCCCATGGTGTTGCTCTCGGGCGGCCCCAGGGCCCTGGGACAGATATGGTGGAACAAGGATTTCAGACCCCCAGGCAGGACCTCCGTGCCCCTGCCCTCACCTGAGTCTGTGCTCACGGCCTCTGCTTTCCCCTGAATGAGGCAGACCTGCACTGGCTCGTCCCTCTGCCTGGGTCACTTCAAGAGTTGGTGAGGAGCAGGTGTCGGTGTTTGCGTGAGACCATGGGTGGCGCCACGGGACCCATCCCGCATGGGCACCAGGCCATTCCTGCTTCGAGGCCCATGGGCAGTTCTCAGCCGTCCCCTCGGGACCTCCGGCCATGCCCCCTGTCCCTGAGATGCCCCCTGCCTTGGCCCAGGGGCGCCCCTGCCGTAGATGCCTCCCCTTCCCTGGAGGCCACAGCTAGTAGCCACACCCTTCCTCCCCTCCCTACACGATGCAGCCGGGGCCTACCCTGCCCTCGCCTCCCTCTGCCCCCACTCACCTCCCAGGGAGCTCATACAGCCCCCAGCTTCCTGCCCACACCCCCTACCCGCCAGCCTCTCTCCCTGAGCCCTGGCTCCCAGCCCCGTGGCCAGCTGCCTCCTTGGCCTCGACACTTGTAGCCTCACAGGCATCTGGGGCGTCCCCCAGAGCTGACTCGGGCCTCCCTGGGGCAGCCCCTTCTCACTCAGTTTGTAAGTGATGCTCCATTCTCTCAGCCATTTTCCATTTACATGGTTATCTCTGGCGCTCCCTCTCCCCCTCTGCCCTCCACCCCAGCAACCAAATGTTTGCGCTTTCCTTTTGGGAGTTCGTGTCCTCCAAATCGTAGGACTCTTCCCCAGCTCGGAACTGTGCAGCTCCGTTCTCCAGCCCAAGCCCTCCCTGTCACCCCCGGCCCCTCTCTCTCCTGCCTGCACACACTCTTAGCGAGGCCCATCAGCTCCCTTAAAACAGACCCAGAATCCGCCCCCAGGCCCCTGCCCCCCTCCCCCCCCCCCCCGCAGCTGCCTCCTCACTGGTCTCCCAGGCGGCCGTGGGTCAGGTTGGCTGTGCGCCTTTCCATTGCACCTGCGGGAACTCCGCTCCATCCCCCATGCACATGGAAAGAGAGCGTTCACACTTTTCAAAACCTGGGATTACACACCCACAGTTCGGCTCACTCCAAGGGTGACTTGGAGAGCGTTCTGAGTCGGTGCAGAGCAGGCTGTTATGTGGCTGCGCTGCACGTTTGTTTACCTAGGCCTGTGTGGGCAGATAGCAGGATCGAACCCGCAACCCAGGTATGTGCCCTGCCCCGGAATCAAGCCCCCAGGCCTTTTGGTTGTAGGACAATGCTCCAGCCAGCTGAGCCACACCGGCCAGGGCCAGACAAGCATCTTTTGTTCCTACAAACAAAGCTGGAGGCAGGTCCGAGGGAAGGTGCATTCGTCAGGTCATTCAGTAGGTTCCCCTAAATGTTCTTCCTACGGGCTGCACCCATTTATTCACATTATTTCTGTTTCCCCCGGTTGCCGGCGAGCCCAAGTGGCTCTGCACATTGTTCTGGACCCTTCATATTCACCTTCTGCGCTGGCTTTGTCTTTGACTATGTGTTTTCCAGGTGCTTTGCCATTTTCTTATTGGTTTGTAATAGCTCTTTATATATTCTGGATCTTATGCATCATCATAGGTGTTACAAACGTTTCTTCCAGCCTGCGGCTTATCTTTTGCCTTTAAGGTGACTTGGCTCAGAACTGTTCCATTTTTGGGTTAAGTCTCTAACTGTCTTCTGCATTCCCCAACCCTAAGAATTAAAAATAGAGAAATAAATGGATGAAGGGACAGACTACCTCAGAGCCTTCCCCACGCCTGTGCAGCCAAACCTAAGTATATGGCTGTCAGGAGTGTTCTTGCTTTCCCTCCTTTTCCCATGATAAACAAAGTAAAAAGAGTGTCCCACGGGCAGAAGCAGAGTTCTTTACATTGCCATTGGCGGGGCAGGGTGGGGCACCGAAGGTGAAGCCACCCAGCGTCCCCCAAAAGCCTTAATGAACCTGGCGTCTGGCCCCGTAACTCCATCCGCGGGAGTTGGAAGAAGGTGGCTGTCAGGGCATCTGTCAGAATTGAGGGACCCAGGGGCCACAGCCCCTTGAGGGCGAGCTCTGTGGCCCTTAGCAGTACAGGAGTCTTGATTGCTAATTGCCTGAGAGAGACGTCTGTTCTGATCGTGCACAAAAGCCGCCAGGGGAGTGGGGGGGCTGTGGCTTCGCTGCTCATCACAACTGTGTGCAGTAAACCCCCGGGGCCATGCCTTCTCCCAGCGGGACTGGCACAGATTAAAAGGGTTGAAACTGCTCACTGCTGGCGCGCCTGCGGGGAAGGGGGCACCTTCACCCACCTCGTGGGGGATTGGTGTGACTTCTCTGGAAGGCACTTTAGCAGGATCTTTCAAAGTGCGAGGTGTGCCTGCCTTCCCTCAACAGTCTTGGGAGACTTCCTCTGGAAGCCTAGCACGGAAAGGTGCTCCGGTCCTACGAGAACAGCTTGGAGCATTTTTCCAGAAAAGGAAACAAACCAGAACCAGCCCCCAGCAGCCGTTCTAATGGTGTTTACTTTGGTTTTAATGGCATTTTTATGGCTCATGTCAAGCGTTTTTTCATAAGTTTATTAACCATTTATATCCGGTGGTGGCTCAGTGCTCGTTGTTAATTCGTTCTGGAACGTGGGACAGGTGTCGACACCGACCAGCACGGAATGATGAAGAGAAATGCGGGGCAGCGCCGTGTCCCGTACGAGGTCTAGCACCTGTGAGGAGCCAAGACTTTTTCTCATCAAAACGCAACAAGTGCCAAGACTGACGAGTCCTGCAGCCGATGAGTCCCGCGCTGTGACCGCACTTCTTGTGACATCAAATGTCTCTCCTCCTGTAAAGGGCTGTCTGTCTTACGGATTTGAGCTATGTATACAATAAAGGTAGAGTTTACGTATTTCTTTAAACACATTTGGCGATCATATGAATTGTGAATATTTCCTCCAGGCCTGTATGTGCCGTTTCATTTTCTTAAGTGTGTTTTGCGGAGCAGGAGTTTTAATAAAATTTAATTCATCATTTTTCTTTTATTTGTACGTTTAAATTTTTATTATTTCATTATCTTTATTCTGTTTATTTTAAATTTAATTTTAGATTGTATCTTTTTAATTATTTTAAATTTTTGTTATTTGGACTTTTTGTGTGCTAAGAAGTCTTTGCCTACCCCCAAGGTCATGATGTTTTTCTATGTTTTTTCTAGAAGTTTTATAGTTTAGATTTTACCTTTAAGGCCACGATCCATTTTCAGTTAGTTTTTGTGTATGAAGTGAGTTCAGAGTCAAGGTTCGATCTCCTGCATGTTAATGTCTGGTTGTTCCAGCACCATTAGCTGAAAAGACTGTTCATTCCCCATTGAATTAATTTACCACCTTTATTGAAAATCAATGGACTAACCCACGTGGTGCATTTCTAGGCTTTGTCCCGTGGGCCTGTGGGCCGGAGCTGTCCGTGGACCGCCCGGTCTGATTGCGGTAGCATCGCGGTGAGTCCTGAAGTCAGGCGGTGCCAGGCCTCCAGCTCTGTTCTTTGCCAAAATAGTTGCAGCTGTCCTAGGCCCTGTGCGTTTCCACGTACATTGCAGAAGCAGCTTGTCCACTTCCGCAGAAGCCTGCTGGGGTTCCAGCTGAGATGGACTTGGCCCCGCAGATATTTAGGGAGAACAGACAAGTTGATATGTCAACAGTAGCAACTCTTGCAAGTCTCTGAGTCCATGAACATCGTACGTCTCACTTTTTAAAAAGTGCATTTAAGGTTTTAATTTCAGCAACGTTTCGTGGTGCTCACTGTGTGTATTTTTTTTTTTTAAGATTTCATTATTTATATTTAGAGAGGGGAAAGGAGGGAGAAAGAGAGGGCCAGAAACATCAATGTGTGGTTGCCTCTCACATGCCCCCTACTGGGGATTCAGCCCAAAACCCAGGCAGGTGCCCTGGCTGGAAATCAGACCAGCGACCCTTTGGCTCATAGGCTGGTCCTCAATCCACTGAGTCACAGCAGCCGGGGCTGCCTTTCTTCTCTTCTCTTTTCTTTTTCTTTCCTTCCTCCCTTCCTTCCTTTCAATAAATAAGCCCTTTCTCGGTTTGTGTGGTTCACATTCATTCCGTCATCGGGATCACCTGGGACGGACCAGCATTCAGCCTGCTGATTACCACGCAGTACACCTGGGGCTGTCTCCAGGCTTCGCTAAAAATGGACCCCTTCTACCTGCACCCTGGGCTCACATGGCGCACCCTGGTCCTCACCTCCTAGTCTCCTCGCCCCCTCCCTGTCCGGCCTCTGCCTCCCCTTCCCCTCCCCCCACTGAAACTGCTCCGTCAAGGTCAATGGTGACCTGCAAATCCATACAGGCAGAAAATGGATTAGTGGTTGCCTAGGGCTGGAGGTTGGGGGTATGTGGGAAGTGACTGCTGAAGGTAGAAGTTTTCTTTTTGGCTGATCGTGGTGACAGACGCACAACTCCGTGACTCTTCTAAAGCCTTCGCGCGGCGCACTTTCAATGGGTGGATTTTACTATCTGTGACTTCCATCTCAATAAAGCTGTCACAAAACAAACGCCTCCCATGGCTCCCCTGCGCCCTCTGGCGGGCGCCCAGGCTCATTCCCTACTCCACATTCTGATGCATCTGAGCTGAATGACCCACAGTCGCGTTGTCCGACTTATAATTCACAAGAGGCTACAAAGCAGCACAGAGGGACGCTGCCGTGGACACATGCAGGAGGCACCCAGTTGCAAAGATCCGCTCTGCCACACTATCCCCCCCGGACACACACAGCAACGCCCAGACTCTCCAAGTCACACACACACACACACAGGGCACACCGTGACAGCCAGCCAGGGACCCCGCCAGTCCTCAGGGACACACATGCACCCCATGCAGGAACAGGCTCGGCTGTGGACCCATCTTCGCGACGCCTGCTGGCCCGACAGTCCTCCCCCGCCCTCCCAGGTCCGGAGCCACAGCAGCCACACAACCCGTCCCAAGACCGCCTGGCCCTGCCCACTCAGCGTACAGAGGCCTCCCTGCAGAGCCCGCTGGGGTCCCCGCTTTCCCCCAGGCCCCACCTACTCCGCAACGCCCACCCACTTCACAGGCTGCCCTAGAGCTGGCTGGTTCCGCGCCCCAGGAAGTGGGGGAGGTATTTTTAGTTACAATTAACCTCCCGCCCAATTTCCCTCCACCCGAGGCACATCCAATTGGTATAATTATAGAGAACTAAGTGAGAGGCATTTCCAGTCACCGGGAGAAGGTGGGGGAGGAGGGGCGAGGGGAGCTACCCTTCCCCCACTTGCCAGTGTTCCAGGTTCCCCCACCAGGCAGACAGGCAGAGGTTGCATGAACTCACCTGGCCCCCCCTTGAGCTAGACCTCAGGCCTGGGTCCAGCCTTGCCCCCCTCCCCAGAACCCATCTTCACATGCCTTCAAAGGAAGGGGGTGTTGGAAGTCCTTCCTGCTGTCTATCCCTCATCCATCTCACTTCAGTTCTGGGGAGTTTGGGGAGAGATAAACACTAACCACAGTTACCAAAATCAAAATCTAACCCAGAAACTATTTTGTGTTAGGCCCTTTAAAAATCAAGAGTCCTTCCGTGGCTGGTGTGGCTCAGCGGATTGAGTGGAGGCCTGTGAACCAAGGGGTCGCCAGTTCGATTCCCAGTCAGGGCACACTCCTGGGTTTCTAACCAGGTCCCCAGCAGGGCGCGTGCGAGAGGCAACCACACATTGATGTTTCTTTCCCTCCCTCCCTTCCCCTCAGTCTTAGATTCTAGTTCATAAAATGAGAAGCCGTTGAGCAGCATGGTTAGCGTGCAGGCTCTGGAGCTGCCTGGCCGTCTGGGTTCGAATGCACACCCTCTCCCGCTGTGAGGCCCCGCCAGAGCCCCTGTGCTTCACTGGGCCTTGTTTTCTCCCCTCTGGGCACTGGGGACCGCAATGGGCCCACCTCCTGGGACGTGGTGGTGGTGGGTTTGCGGGGTTGACAGGGTGAGGCTCCCAGGATGCAGCCTGGCACACAGCAGGGATTACATAAGGGTAAATGAACACATCCAGGTGGCCCAAAGCTGCCCCTACTCTGCGCCACCTGTCAGCTTCTAACAGACCCAATGACGTGCCCATTTACTTGGCCCACGCAGGTCTCCACCACCCCACTGGTGGGACGGCAGCTCCCCAGGGCAGGGGTCTTCGGCTTGTTCACTGAAGTGAAGGGCAGAGAGCACGTATGGGAAATACCTGTGTCCTGAATGAATGAATGAATGAATGAATGACAGGTGAAGGCCCTTGAGTCCCAGGATTGCTTCCTCCGCTTTCCACCGGTTTCCCAGGATGCCCTCAGCTGCAGTTTCTGTAGTTACCGTGACTCCTGACTGAGCGAGCGCTTACTACGTGCCAGGCACCATTCTCGGCATTTCCCTCGTCACACCTGCATTGATCAGCATGGCAGACCTGCGAGGCAGGTGCTGCAGTCCTCACTCCCCAGATGCAGAGACTGAGACCCAGAAAGGTGAAGCCACTCATCCCAGGTACCATAGCTATTATGTTCCAGAGGCAGGATTTGAACCCACGTCTGCTGGCACCACTCTCAGTGGGTGAGGCTGTTCATGCCCAGCGCGCCTGTCTCCCGTAGGGAAGGTGGAGAAAGTAACCTGGTAGTCTGTGTGGGAGACTGATGCAAAAGTGTTCCCAGCTCTTCATCCCTCCCCATATCCACCTCTTGCGAAGTGAGCTTGCAGCTCCACCCAATGAGGGGTGGAGTCTATTTCCCCTCCCTTGAATTTGGCCTTGAGACTTTAAGGGGCTGAGAGAAAACTTTGTACCAGATCTGAGCTTGGGACTCAAGGGGCCTTGGGCCCTTCTGCTCTCTGAGTCCCATCAGCCTCTTTGTGAACAAACCTGGCAGCCTGCTGGCCGATGTTACCATGTGGTCCAGTCACTCCTGTTGCTCCTGCTGCTAGCAAGCCGACTCCCAGAAGCAGAGCCCCCTTGCTCACCTGCCCCTGGCTACAGACAAGAGAGCCCTGATGAGACCACAAGACCTGCCTAGTTGAGCCTAGTTTAAAACACCAACCCATAAAATAATGAGCTAAAAAAAATCAGTGGGCGTTTTGAGCCACAAAAATTTAGGGATTGTTTGTTACACAGCAATAGCTGACTGATACATACGATGTAGTAAATCTTAGAAGAGACAAGAATTCCAACTGGCAGCTTTTTGTTTTTAAGATTTTATCATTAAAAAAAAAAGTAGAAGACATCAGAGAAGGGAGGTAGGGGCAGAGAGGAGAGGAGTGGGTTGGGAGGATGAAGGAAACCTCCCTAAATATCGGATCCGGGTGACCCTCCTCCCGTGACGGCCCCAGACCACCGCCAATTCCATCTCTGTCCTAGAGGTGGGGTCCCAGCCACCATCTTCTGACGACCCAGGATTGCAGCTCGGGTTCTGGACAGAGGCGAGGGTTGAAGTGGGGCGCTGAGCCTAGAGGCTTTGTCTTTGTCCTTCAGAGACCCTGGAGCAGGCGCTCAGGTCCCCCATGTCCCGGTGGGGCCCCAGGGAGGTAGGTGTCAAGTGGGAGGGCCGTAGAGGGTGGGGTCCTGAAGCCAGAGGTGGGGACCAGAACAAGGTGTGGGCCTGATGGTCACAGTTTGGAGGCTGCAGTCTGGACAGCAGAGGAGAGGCCAGGTCAGGAGGTGGGAGAGGATCTGGACCCACGTCAGCCCTCCTGTGCAGTCCCCACCAGCCCCACAGGGAGAGGGATGCAGACAGACAGACGGGGAGAGAGATGAAGAACGAGAACAAAATAGAGGGAGAGGCACAGAGATGGAAGAAGAGATAAGCCTTGGCTGGTGTGGCTCAGTGGACTGAGTGTCGGCCTGTGAACCAAAGGGTTGCCAGTTTGATTCCCAGTCAGGGCACATGCCTGGCTTGCAGGCCAGGCCCCTACTAGGGGGCGCATGAGAGGCAACCACACACTGATGTTTCTCTTCCTTTCTTTCTCCTTCCCTTCCCCTCTCTCTAAAAATAAATAAAGTCTTTAAAAAATAAATAAATAAAAGTGGATAAAATCTTTTTTAAAAAGAAGAGATAAAGACACAATTAAGACAAAGAAAGAGAGAAAGACGAGGGAAACAAAGAGAAAAAGGTAAGAGTGGGGGGGGCAGAGACAGAAAAGATAGCCCCCTGGGGAAGCGGGGTGGGAGGCCCCCTTCACTGCTCCTGATCCCAGAGGACCTCTGACGCCCAGACCAGGCCACACCTGTCCGGACTGGTCGGAGCACAGCGGAGACCCCCACTGAGCAGCGCGGCTCTGAACAAATCCATCCATCTCTCCTTCCCAGCCTCAGGCCTCCACTGCCCCTGCACGCCTAAGCCCTCCCGGGTCTCCACTCTCATCTCCCAGCCTTTCTGTCGGCCCTGAATTTATTACTTACCCACCTCACCCACCAGCCCCAGCCCAGCTCAGTCCTCCCTCTCCCTCGTGTGTGGGGGTTGGGGAGGGGCTGTTTTCACAGCCATGAGGTTTCTAGATGCACTGGGCCTTTGCATATGCTGTTCCCTCCTCCCCTACCTCACCCCTCCTATTCTTCTGGTCTCTGCTCCAATGTCCCCTCCTCCAGGAAGTCCTCCCTGAACTCCTCAGCCTTGCTCTGATGCCTTCTCTGGGCTCCTCCAGTCCTTGGGTTCCTTCATTCCAGCCCTGCCCACTCTGGCCATCACTGTCTGGGACAGGTGTGTCTCCACCACCAGATTGGGAGCCCCAGGAGGGCAGGGTTGGGCAGTCACAGTGACTGCTATGTCCCCATGTGAGCGCAGCGCCAGGCACAGAGGTGCTCAGAGAATGTGCACTGAATGAAGGAAGGAATGAATGAATGAACAGATGCTGAATTAAGGAGTTTCGATGTCATCAGAGGGCACTAGGGAGCCACAAAAGGGTTCTAATCCAGGGAGGGTTGAGATCCGACCTACATTTTAGAATTGCCAGATAGCCTCTCCACCCTTGGCCTTTGCACATGCTCTTCCCTTTGCTTTTCTGAGATGACTGAACCCTCACAACTGACCTCTTCTCTCTGAGCCTGTTTTCTCACCTGCAAAGTGAAAACTATAACAGTTTCTCCCTCTTGGGGTTGTTGTAAAGACTAAGTAAGAAGATACTCTTAAAAGCTTAAGACCTGGAAGAACAAAAGAATGTGCCCTATTACTTTGCCCCTAACTCCTATGGGTGGACGGACTCCTATTCACCCTTCAGTGCCCCACCCAGAAGCCACGTCCTCCAGGAAGGCTTCCCTGACATCCCAGAGACAGATGACAGCTCCCTCCTCTGAGCAGCCTGTGTTTTATTGTTTCAGCTGTTGCAGTGGTTCCTGGTGTCTGCTTTCACACAAGGCCCAGTCTTCTCAAGAGAGGACCCTACCTGAGGCATGCCAGGGCGTGTGTGTATGTACGTTAGGCGGATGGAAATACGAATGGATGGACGGATGGATGAGTCATCTTCCCTCTGAGCCTGGGCGCACACTCAGCTCAAGAAGAGACGCTGCCCCTGCTCCGGGGCCAGAGATCTCACAAAGGTGTGAGCACTGCACGACCCCAACCCAGTACCCCTCGGCACTGGACACTTACCCTCCTCCCAACTCCAGCCTCTATAGATAATGCCACTCCCCTTCCAGGTTCAAACTCATCCCCATCGGTCCTGGAAGACAAAAGAGGAGGGTCAGTGGGTCTCCACCGGACACCCCCAGATGCCCCAAAGCCCCTTCCACCCCTTTCTGTCTCAGGAGACCCCTCTATCAAGCCAGACTGAGTCATCGTTTAAGACAGTGCTAGTCATTTAAAGAAAAGTGGAGCCTTCCAATGGGCAGGCAGAGACTGGAGGAAGCAAAGTTTGTGAGGAAAAGGTAGGCACCTGGAAATCTGTTCCCTTTATGCAAATGAGGCACTGTGTTCATTATTCGGGAACATAATCCCAGAAGGTGGGGCATCTTCATTTAGAGGAGGGGCCTGGTGTGCTGGGGGCATGGCCTAGTTAAGGGGCGTGGTCTTACCTGCTGGCCTGACAGTCACGTGTGGCTGTGTCTCTGTGTAGCCCGCCATGGGCTGGCCCTCTGGGCTGAAGGCTGCACCCTGCCCTGGGAGGGGGGTTGCAGGGTGCAGCCTGAGCCCCAGGACGCCTGGGTCCAGGCTTTGACTCTCCCCCAGGAGCACTAGGCCCTCTCTCCCCCCCTCCTTCCTGTACCTGTGCGGTTGGATTGATCTATCATTGGCTGCACAATGCGCCTCCGGGCGTTAATGAACCTGGGAGGGGGTCATGGAAATGGAGGAGGATGTAGGAGAGAGGGAGAGATGGACACAGAGACAGAGAGAGCTGGGAGGTGAGGCCTGGGCTGGGGCGGAGATCTCCGAGGGCTGGCGGCCTCCTTCAGCACCGCGGACAGCACCGGTCCTCCCACCCCCAGTTCCCCACGCGGCGCCCAAGCCTCCGCAGCCACTCACCAGTTGTTGACTTGCAGGATGGTGAGTCCTGTGTCCTGCGCCAGCTGTTTCTTCTGCTCCTCCGAGGGGTACGGGTGCTGTGGCCATCAGCAAGAGTCACCCTGCCTGCTGGGCCACCATCGGATCCCCAAGGCCTGGCCCGCCCGCTCCCGGAGGATGGCGAGCCCAGGCTGGGGCAGGGGCCGGAAGAGCCCGCGCACTGGAGCTTCTCCGTGCTCCCTGGGGCCCAACAGAGGGAAGCAGAGCGAAGCTTTGGGCAATTACGCCCATGGGCACGCCCCCCTCTTCCAGCAATTAGAGGCTAATTGGCCAGCTCTCATTCGGAAAAGAGAGCTTGGGGACAGGGCTCCATTGTCCCGGAAGGAGGCAAAGCCCAGCCACCAGCCTCTCTGAGTCTGTCAGGGCCCCACGAACGTCTCTCCTGGTCCTAATTTCTCTTTCTCTATGCCTCTCTCTCCTCCCCTCCCCTCCCTTGACTCCACTCTGTCCCTGTGACTGTCTCTCCTTGTCCCCATCTTGCTCTAATTCAATCCTCCTGAGACCTTGGACCTCACTGTCCTCATCTGCAGAATGGAGAAAATAGGGTGCCTCCCACACACAGTATGTGTGGCTGTGTGGTGGATGATTGACAGGTGGGTGGAGAGGAGCCAGTGGTCTGATGAGTGGGTGGGTGGGTTGGGGGAGGGCTGAATGGGTCAAGAGCTCTTAGCAGCACCTGGTACACAGGTGGCACTCAGGACGTTTTTTTCTGTCCAGTGCCCCCCTGGCCTTGAAATTCCCCCTCAATATCCCCCCTGCCTCAGTCTCCCTTCTCTGGGTCTCAGTCTCTGCATGGCTATCCTTCTCCATCTCTATCTTTTTTTTTTTTTTTTTTAAGATTTTATGTATTTATTTTTAGAGAGAGAAGAAGAGAAACATTAATGGGTGGCTGCCTCTCAAGCGCCCCCTACTGGGGACCTGGCCTGCAACCCAGGCATATGCCCTGACTGGGAATCAAACCATCGACCCTTTGGTTCGAAGGCCGGTGCTCAGTCCACTGAGCTACACCAGCCAGGGCTCCATCTCTGTCTATGCCCACCCACCCAGAGTGACGGGCTCTCACCGAGAGGTGCTGGAACAACCAGGCTCTCATGATATTGGTGGCCACCTTGGGGAAGATGCCCCTTTTCTTGTTCCGCCGCCGCTCCTGGTCCAGCTCCTCGTCCTCCCCCCCAGAACTGGGGGAGGCCACGTTTGTGTCCAGTCCGTCTCCTGAGGGCGGAGAGGCATGCCATGTTTGTGGACAGTGAGGGTGGGAGACCAGACGGGGCCAGAACCCTCACCCAAGAGAATAGCTCCGTACCCAGCTGTCCGTGCTCTTTTGGAAGTCCTACTTGCTATCTAACTCCAATCCTCAGGCTGACTTCCCTTCTGTCTCCCTCCCAAGCTTCCCACCTTGGTCACTGGAGTTGTCCCCACTCTGGGAGGCCAGGCCCCCGCTGGATGGACCCGGGGTCCCCAAGTGTACAGATGCACCATCTTCGTGGTCTCTGATCCACATATTATTCTGGAAAACAAGAGTTGGAAGTCAGTGCCAAGGCTTGGGATACAATACAGCACAGGAGTTGAGACCACGAGCTCTGTCTGGAGCTAGGACTCCCAGCTGGAGAGCCTGTCCCCGCCTCCTTTCTGGCTGTGTGACCTTGGGCAAGTCACTTCACCTCTCTGTGCCTTAGTCCCCTCTACTGGACAATGCAGGACAACAATGGTCCCCATCTCACAGAGTGTGGGAGCAATGCGTTAATTCACACAATGGCACATAGCAGTCGCTCGATAAAGATGAATTTGCACAGATCTACGGCACCTTATCAGAAATCGGGGGGGGGGGCTGCAGGTGTTTCAGAATTCACAGCTTGTCACATTTTTTAGACAGCAAGCCAGTGTGCACGCCGCACGGTTCAGAACACCCCCCGCAGGGCCCGGGGCCTAACCTCGCCATCAAGCTCATTAACGTTTCCGCAGCAGAAGGGATGCAGAGTTAACTCAGTGGGATGAGTAAAGGCTATAAATAGCCGTCTCATTCGTTCAGGTCAGATTCTGCCGCCAAACGAGTTTGCACTAAACTTACGGGGGAGAGAAAACAACTCTGAGCTTTTAGACACACGGGGGTCTCAGAACTGCAGACCAGGGGGTCCGGGACCGTGTGCGCTGCGTCCACATGCTCTGAGGGATCTGGCAGTGTGGTGGGCTTGCCCTCCGCCCAGCTCTATGTCCCAGGGGGTCAACCTCCCCGTACAGACAGCACCGAGACTTCTGCGTCACGCGGCTCGAGGCTCAGTTCGAAGTTGGGAGGCAGGTGGGGTGTGTGGGTGGTGGAAACAGCCTTCTGAGCCCAGGGGTGCCCGCCTGCCTCAGTGAGTACCCTAGACCCTGCCCACTGCTTTGTAAACAGCCCCTTCCCCCCAGGACCCACCATCTGTGTCCTGCTGGGGCACCGCCTGAGACGCGGCAGCCCAGCAAGGCCTTCTCCAGGCTCCGTGCATCTGTGTGGTTGTTGTGTGTGCGCCACACACACAAACACACGCACACACTCTTTGGCATGACGGTGTCTCAGCGGGGCTGTGTGGTCTCTGACACCGTTATGCAGCTGGGTCGTGTGTGTTTAAGTGTGTGGTGCGTGCTGTCTGCTGACCGGGAGTGAGAATGGCTGCCACTGAGTTTGTGCAGCTGTGTGTGAACCTGTGTGCGTGCAGCCGAGTCTACGGTGGTGTCTTCAGCTGTCAGGGTGCGTGTGTGCCAATGTGTGTCCCCCCACGCCGTGACCCAGCTGTCCAGCGTGGTTTTGGTTGCAAGGTGACGCCTGCTCCCCGCTCCCGGGCCCACCTGGTCTGTGATGCTGGGGCAGGAGCCTGGGTAGTCCTCCAGGTCATCCCTGCAGCCACCATCCCGATCCTCGATGACCAGGTCGATGGGCATCTTTCCCTTGAGGCAGGTGATGTAGCGGTGACAGAAGTTGTCGCACAGGTCGTGGACCTGAGGGGGTACCGGGGTACTGGGGGGGCCACCCGGGGGCCAGGGCTGGGGTGTACAGGGACAGGGGTGGCATTCTGCTCCAACTCCGGTGGGGAGAGAGCCTGAGCAGGGTGGAGGGGCGAAAGGGGAAGGGTTGGTGGGCAAGAGAGGGTGTGGGGGGAAGTGAGAAGCACTCACCTTCTCCAGCTCCAGCAGGTGGAAGCGGAGCACCTGAATGGCCTGGATCATCTGAAAACAGGCCCAGGAGAAGGCAGAGGAGGGGAGCGAGGGGGAGAGACAGAGGAAAAGAGAGGAGGAGGAAGAGAGAGGAGGGAAGAGAGGAGACAGAGGAACAAAAAGAGTGAGATACACACAGTGACAAGGACAGAGAGACACAAAGACAAAGAGACAGGGGCAGAGAGAAACAGAGATCCGAGATTGCAGGAGGAGAGTGTTAGATTGTCAGAGACAAGACAGAGAAGCAAGAGGTACAACGGACAGAAAAGCACCCATCGCGAGAAGATGAACACAGGTAAGCTGCAATAACCTCTCCCCTTTGCCTGCTTGCCCTCTGTTCTGTTTCACGCCCTTCACCTACAAACTACATTTCCCAGAGGCCTTTGCCAAAGGGTTCAGCCAATAGGAAGCCCTGGCAGGAGCTGGAAAAGGAAAAGAGAAGCCAGGGCATTCTTCCCTCTCTCTCCCTCTCCTCTCGCTTCTTCTCTTTCTTTTCTCTGTCCCTTCCTCTCCTCTCTCCTTTGCAGCCAAGTCCCTGCACTCGTGTGAGCTCTGTTCTCCTGGTGGCACGGCTAATGCTTACCGAGTCTGAGCTAGGCACTATTCTAAGCGCTTGACTCTCAGTAACTCGTTACATCTGCACAGCAGTCCTACAAGGTAGAAATTACTACTAGCTACACCTTACAGGTGAGGACATTGGGGTACAGGGAGATGTCCTGGTTCAGAGGTAGGATGTGGAGAACTGGGATTCGAACTCGGGCCATCGGTCTGCGTTCTCAAACTCTAGGCCACACCACATTGCAAATGGGAAACAGTTACCGCTGTTTGAGAATGTGGGTCCCCCAAGCAGCCCCAAGTCTCACCAGATTGTCCAGCTCTGGGTTGGAAGAGAAGAGGGGCCTCTCGGAGCGGACCTGGGGAGGAGAGAGGGGCCAAGGAGGGCACAGCCTGTCTCCCGCCTGCCCTCCTCCCTGGCTGTCCTGCTGTGTGGTGGGTGGGGGTGCCCACCTGCTTGGCGAAGGCGGCAATGTCCTCGTTGAAGGAATCAGAGGAGCAGACATCACCTCCCAGGGGGGTGCCCAGCCCAGCCCCATCACGGGGCGAGCAGGTGGCCAATTCACATTTCTCAAAGACCAGGGCCAGCAGCGGGAAGAGCGGGTGCCTGCAGGAAGCAGGAGAGGAGACAGTTCACAAGGGGGACGGGACGGGGAGGGCAGGGGTCTTTGAAACACGGAGCAACTGGGAGGGGACAGCAGACCCAGAGGGAAGAGATGGGAAGACAGGCCCGGAGTGAGGATAGAGTCGGAGAAAGAGACAGGGGCCTAGAGAGACCAAGAAACAGAGAGAGAGGCCAGCATTCTGAGACCCCTCGGAGTCTCAGCCCAGTCCCCACTCACCCATAGATCTCGTCCTTCTCCCTCTTTAGGCTGTCGCCGTCCAAGCCCGGGGGTGGGGGCTGCGGAGGCCGGTGTGGGCCATAGGGCCCAGGGGCTCTTGGTGCTGGAGGCGCTGCCTCCGAGAAGCCAGCCAGGGCTGCAGTGGTGTCCGCGATGCCTGGGTAGTGGGGCAGCTCATTGTACTGGGGGGAGGCAAGAGGAGGAGAGCCCCAGGGAAGCATCAGCACCAGCTGGGACCCAAGAGACTCCCTCTCCCTGCCACGGGAACCGGCCCTTCTGTCCCCCAAGTGTCCCAGCCATGCCCCTCGGCCCCCCAGCCATCCCAATGTCCCATGGAGCTGCGTGGGACTGAGGACCCTGTCTTGCACCCCTGCACTGTGACAAATGTCCCAACAGAGATTCCTGAGGTGTGGGCAGGAAGGTCCAGAGAAGAGACAGACCCAGGTCTCTGATCTGAGGGTCAGGGTGGGAGGGTCAGGGATCAGCTGGCTGGTATGTGCCAGCTCCTTACAGAATGAGGAAGGGAGCCCTGGCTGGTGTGGCTCAGTGGGTTGAGCACCGGCCTGCAAACCAAAGGGTTGCTGGTTCGATTCCCAGTCAGGGCACATGCCTGGGTGCAGGGCAGGTCGCAGGTGGGGGGCGCACGAGAGGCAACCACACATTGATGTTTCTTTCCCTCTTTCTCCTTCCCTCCCCCTCTCTTAAAAAATAAATAAATAACATTCTTAAATGAAAAAAAAAAAAAGACTGAGGAAAGGAGGAAAAAGGAGAGAAAGCCGGGGGTGGGGGTGGGGAAGACAGAGAGGAGAGAGAAATGGTGAGAGCGATGGGAAAAAAGGCGACGAGAGCAAGAGCCAGGACACAGGGATGCAAAGAGACGGAGGGAGAAGATACAGGAGACAGAGGCAGGGAGACAGAAGAGAGCGATTTTCCCCCACAGACACTTCCCATAAAAGCAACGCATTGTTTGTACACAAATGCACACGCACTGTCTCCCCACCTCACTTTCACTTGGGTCCTCAAACATGCACAACGCGTTCCGTCCCCCTCACCATGGGAGCCCAACACACACACACACCGGAGCCAACTATGGGCGCAGGAATGAATGAGTGAGTGAATGAATGAACCAGACCTTGAGCATGCACAGGAATAAAATCAATGAATGAGGCATTTAGCACAGTGCCTGGCACACATTCAATAAACTCTTGTTGAACGAAAGAAAAAAAAAAAAAAAAAGCCACAACCGCACAAGCCCACTTTTGCAAACAGTCCCAGAGAGAAACCACGGGCATCCGGGCAAGGTTTCTGGGTCCGGCCATCACGGAGGCTCAGGCGCTGGGGGAGCCTGGGGCCTAGGTCAAACCCCTCCTTTGGAGATGAAGAAACCGAGGCTTAAAGAGGCAAAGGGACTCAAAGGAGGAGCGCAGAGTTCCTGCCACCGTCCGCCGGCTCTGCGTGCCTCTCCCCGCTCACTTCCTCTTCCCCTAACTTCTCCTGAGCCCTGAAGTTGCGTTCGACCGCTCCTGGCTGTTCATCGCACATCCTACGGTGCTGGCGCGGTCCTGGCATCTTGGTGCTTCTGCCCCCTCCACCCCCCAAGGTGCCTGCTTACCTCCTAGCCTGTCTCCTCCGCTCTGGCCCACGTCCAGGGCAGAGGGGCCCTGCTTGGTAAGACCCCCCTCTCCCTGCGCTGTCCCCACCCTGAACCCTCGGAGGACTTGGAACAAAAGTAGAGCAGGGAGAAGGATGCAGGGGTGGGGGGCAGAAAAGGAAGTGGGGGGTAAGATAAAGGACTTGCGGTGGAGGGGGAGATGGAGGGACAGAGTTGGGGGAACCGAGGGCCAGGGAGAGGGAGGCAGAGAGGGAAGGTGGGGAAGGTGGGGAGGGCGGGATGGGCTAGCAGGGACCACAGAGCCCGGGGTGGCGTGGGTGGAGGAGGGGAGGCGAAGGCGGGCTGGGGCACGGGGGTGCCGGCCCTCAGACCTACCCTCCGGGCCATGGGCTGATGCCGGCGGCAGCTCCGGGGCGCCTCCAGGGCCTGGCCGGCGGGCAGGGCGCTGCCGAGGGCAGCGGCCCCCGACGGCCCGCGGGGCCGACGCCAGGGGGTGGGGCAGGAGGCTGGGTGCCCGGCCCCCCCACCCCCGCCGCCGTCAGCGGCAGGCGCCGGGCGGCGTGGAGGCTGCGAGCATGGACCCCCCGGCCCCCTCCCCCCGCGGGGGTCACAGCCGGGGGCTCATGCCGGCGAGGGAAGGGGCGAGACGGCGGGGAGGGCCTCCCCAGGCCCCTTCCTGGGGGCCCCCAGTCCGTTCCCGGTCCTGGGAGGACGGAACCAGCCCGAGACAAACAGACCGAGAGACGAGGGATGGGGTGGGGGTTGAGGAGGTGGCCCGGCCCGGGGCGACTGGGGCGGGGGGCGCCCCGCGCGGGTGCGGGTCCGGCGCGGGCGGCCCGGGGGGATACTGGCGGCCCGGCGGTCCCGCTCCCCCTTCCCGGTCTCTCCCTCTCTCTGTGGTCACATCCGGAAGTTCCACAGCGGAGATGCTTAACCCGCTGTCCGCCGGGGCGCGGGGGGCTGGGCGGGGCGGCGGCCGCCGGAGCCCCCGCCCCTCCCCCCGCCCCGAGCCCCCTCTCCCGCCCCGCCCCCCACTCCGGGGGTGGGGGCAGCTTTTGTATCCGAGTCTCCCGGAGTCTAATCTCCCCACCCCTCCCGCCTACTTCTCTCTGGTTTCCCCCCCGCCACCCGGGTCTTCTCTGCCTCCCCCTCCGCTGCCACAGGTCTCTGTCCCTCTGCCCCTCCCCCTCCTCCGCGCTCTACGCCTTTCTGCGCCCCTCTCTCCTCCTTGGTTCCTTCTTTTTTCTACATGGACTCTCTCTCTCGTTCTCCGTTTCTGTCTCTCTTTGTCTCTGTCTCTGTCTCTGTCCCTCTGTCCCATCTCTGCCCCACACATCTCCGCCTCTCTCCGTCCCGCCCCCCACCTCCCACGGGCCCCCTGCTCCGTCGGCCTGCCCCTCCCCCCTCTCTGTTCTCTCTCCGACTGTGAGGCAGGAGAGAGAACCAGAGGCTGCAAGTAACCAAAGCCCCATGTTTTATTCTCTTCTTGCTCTGCCCCCCCTAACTACCCTCCCCTGGGGGACAAGGACACCCTTGCACCTGTGTTGGAAGCCACCTGTGGGTGTGTCCAGCTGTGTCTGGGCATCTGGTCGTCTGACCATGTCTGGGCGTGTGTGCGCGCGCGTTGTTTCTGTCTGAACATAGGGTGAGTGTGGGGGGGCGGGGTGCCTGAGTTTGAGCAATGTCGGCCTGGGACTCAGTGTGCGCACGGGTGTGGGTCCGTGCCCAGGCTCTGGGAGCATCATCCCTACCCGCTGCCCATATTTCGACTCCTGCCTCTGAGAGGGTTCTTAACCTGCAGTCTCCTCAGGGAGTTTGGGGAGTCCCCAGAGCTGAGGGTGCGTGATGTGACCACAAAGATGCAGGAGAGAAAGTCCGCAGCTTTCATCTGGTGTTTGGAGGAGGCTGGGACCCCGGCAGCCTTTGAAACTGGTGTTCTAGTGAGGTAAAGATTCGTGCTACAAAAACTTACTGAGCACCTACCTACTACGTGCCAGGTGGTGTTCTGGGGGTACAGCAGAAAGTAAAAGACAAACTTCCTGGCCTCCTGGCACTCACATTGTATTGGGGAGGGGTGGGGAGAGAGAACAGTGAGGTCAATGAATGTGAGTATAAAACATGCCTGCAGGTGACTGAGGCTCTGAAACAGAGAGGGGACGTGGGGGTGATGTGTAAGCCGGAGAGGGAAAGTCCTCAGAGGAGGCGACATCTGAGCAGAGGCCTGAAGAGGGTGAGGGCACCAGGCCGATCTGGCAGATCATTCCAGGTGTGTGGGGGGGGAACAGCATGTGCAAAGGCCCTGGGGCGAGAATGTGCCGGGTGTGTTCTACAAGGCCTGTGACTGTGACGGCGGTAGAGGGGGAAGAGGAGAAGAGAGATGGGTCTTTGCCCTCTGGTGCCCTTGGATTCCTGGGGGGGAGCAGGATGCAAATATGCTTCAGGACACCCCCAGAAAGATGGCCCATAGTAGGCTTCCTCATATTTTCACAAAGGGATACTTGCCCCGCCCCGCCCCCCAAATGTTACAAACCATCACTCCATAGAGAGAATGCCAAAGAGAAGGGAGACAATGACCCAGAGAGAAGAGTACAGGAACTCGGGGGAGGGAACGGAGACCCAGAGGACGGGCCCAGAGACGGGAGAGGCGGGGAGCAGGGACAGGAGGAGGCTGAGCAGGCGGCTGGAGGCAGTGCGCCACCCCCGCTGGGCTCTAAGGGTATGTTTACGACCCTCATAAACAGCTCTACCTCTGCAGCAACCTGCTTCTCCCTCATCCTCTCCTCTGGTGGAGATTTAACAAAACTGCCCAGGCCCGGGACAGGGGTGAGTGGGCTGGAGGCACAGCCCCAGGGGCTGAGGTTAGGACGCAAGCAATGCCCAGTGGGAGAAGGCAGGTGGGAGGCTGTGGGCGGGGCCTGGGCGGGCCTGTCCTTTCTGAGCCCCAGTCTCCGCGTCTGCTGGCTGAGCGATGGGCCTGGGTTGCGGTGATGATGGGCAACCAGTTACACGGGGGGGGGGGTGGGGGGGGGTGGGGGGGGGTGGTGCTGGGACTCTGGAGGCCTTGGCGCTCCCCAAGAAGCTCTTGTATGCAGCTGTCCCTCAGGTGACGCTGGCCCTTTAAGGAAGGCGGAGGAGAAGGGGGCCCTTTAATCGCTGCCACAGGCACCCCGCACCCCGCCTCCCAGATAAGGGTTTTGGAGCAGAAAATTAATTTAAATCACTTTTTAATTAAAGATGCAAAGCTCTCCTGTGTGTCCCCCCTACCAAGGCCCTCAGCTGAGGTTCAGGGTGGGGAACCAGAGGGTCTGGGTCCCCAGCCTCAGTTTGGGTTCTGGGGGGGTCCACTGAGGTCCCCTCACCCAGGCTGACTCTGGAAACAAGAAGTGTGGCCTGAGTGACAGTCCCAGTGAGGGGTGAGTGGACAGAGGGACGGAGGTGACCGTGCCTTAAGTGGGTGGGGGTGCACTTGGGAGGAGGGAGGCTTGTTCCTTCCACTGCTTTGGGTGCAGAAGTCCCCTCTAGCCCCCCAAAACAAGGAGGAGGAGGGGCTTGGACTCTCGGGCATACATCTTTTTAATTAAAGAGAAGAGCAAGACATTGGAAAGGGGAAAAAGCAAGTGTCTGGGAGAAAAATGGACGGGGAAGGCCAGGGACTGGAGGGAGGAGGAGGGGAGGGGCAGCAGGCTCTCTCACTCCCGCCCCCGTCTGTCTGTCTGTGACAGACTAGGCCCCATCTCTCTCTGTCTCTCTCTGGCCTCAGGCCCCCTCTGCACAGCTGAGCTGTCTCCCTTAAATGGTCCTCCTACCCTCAGACCCTCGGCTCCTGGGGGAGGGAGCAGCAGATGGGGCCCAGGCCTGGGTCCGGTGCTTGCTGACCTGCTGACCTCAGGGTAGCTGTGTCTGTGAGGGTGGCGTTGGGGCCCCTGTGTGCTAGTAAGGGACTCCCAAATGAGTCCCACATGGAGTCCCACAAATGAGTCTCACCCTCCAGCCACCCCCGCCCCACAGGCCTCCCCTCTCCCACCCCATATAGACAGGAAGGTCCCACCCATACCCACCCCAGTGAGCTCTCCACAAATACACCTGGGGGACCTCCCAGTTCTCCCCAGCACAGGTGCCCCCCAGCGTGGCTGCGGACCTCTGGGTGGCCCTGGCAAGACCCTCTCGTTCACCTCAGTTCCCCCATCCCCAGGGCCCCCCAGGATCTGCTCTCAGAGGCTTTGGGAGCTGAGGGGTGAGTGAGGAGCTGCTTAAGTCCCCTCCTGTCTTCTCCCTGGGTCCTGCTGGCCCTTGCCTCAGTTTCCCCTCTTCGTCATCAGGTCTCCCTCTGCCCCTCCTCCCTCCCTCCAGGACTCCCCAAGGATCTGTATCTCTGCCCCGGAGGCTCCCGTGTGGGGGGCCTTCCAGGTCTCCGTTTCTGTCTCCGGTGTGTGTGTGTGCATGTCTGTCTGTCTCGTGTGTCTGTCGCTGAATCTTTTTCTCTCTCCCTCAGTCTGTCTCTGTCTCCATATCTCTCCATCTCTCATTCTCACTCTCACTGTCTCTCCCTCCCCTGCCCCCCACGCCATCTCTGGGGACCTCTGTCTCTAGGCCTTTGTGTCCCCCCCAAGCCCCGCCTCAGCCCAGGGTTTCTGCCTTCCTGTCTCTGCCCCTCGCTCCCCTACCCACCACCCAGACCTTTCATGGACACACCACCCCAGTCCCCAGGCCCTCCCCCTGCCTGGCCCGGCTCCAGGAGGAGGAAATATTTATCTTGATGGGATCCCCCCACCCCACTCCCACCCCTCCACACACCTCCCAGGCCATTCATCACCAGAGCTGGCGACTCGGCCGGCTCATTTGTCACCCGCTGCCTGCCGCCCCGCCAAGCAATCATACCATTAGCCATGGCTCGTGGAGGCCACCGGGAGGACCCCGCCTGACCCGGGTGGGGGAGGGGCACTCCAGACCCCTCCTTCCTGTCTCCCTGTCCTTCCCCGCGTCTGTCTCCCTCTGCCAGTTTCTCTTTGTGCCTCTGGGTCTCTTTTCTGGGTCTCTTCACTCCTCTTCCTCCTCCTCCCCTCCTCCTCCTCCTCCTTCTCTCTCCCCCACTCTCTCTCTCTCCCGCCCCGTTTTGGGTGTTTGTGTGTCTGTCTGTCCATCTGCCTGTTTCATATGTCTCTGTGTCTCTCACTCTCCGTCTCTCAGTGGCTCTCCTTTCCCCTGCCCCCCACCCGTCTCTCTCTCTCTCCCCATCTCTCTGCCTCTCCGGGCCCCGGTCTGTCTCTGTCTCCCTGTCCTCCACCTCACCCCGCTCTGGTCCCTACTGTCACTGTCGGCCCCAAGGCCTTTTAATCTCTGGTTTTGTCTCCCCATGTCCCAGGCAGCCCCCCTCTCTCCGGCTTTGTGTGCTGCTCTGGGGGCTGGAGGACAACTTCAAACCTCCGGCACCATCCCTGGCCCGATTTCACTCTCTCCCTCCCGTCTCCCTCAGCGTTGCGTTTTTAAGTCTCTCTCCGCTCATTCGTCTCCATCTCTGTTTCTGTTTTCTTCTGTGGCCCTTCCCCCTCCCCCTTCTGTTCCTCTGTTCCTCTTCCCCTCCGGCCCTGCGGTCCCTCCTCTGCTGACCCCAGCTGCCCCTTTTCAATCCATCATTCCTGACATTCCCTTCCCTCCACCTCCGGGGAGAAAATTGCAGGGAGGCAGAGGGCAGAGGCGGGGCTGGGGGGTGGAGAAGGAAAGAGAGCTAATACCTGGGGGGGCACTGAGGACAGAGCCCCCATCCCTTCTCTCCCACAGCCTGAGTGCCTGGAAGTCCTCCCTGGAGTCTGACTTCAATCCTCAGGGGGCTGGCAGGATGCAGAGGAGATCCAGAAGCCAGCCCTTTTCTGTTCCCTGGAAGGACCAGAGCTGTGTGTTCTGCTGGAGGCATGTGGCCAGGAAAGGGGGGGACTGGGCATGGTTGTACCCCCCCCACATTGGCGCCCACGCATTTTCCCATTGGAACAGGGGGGCTGGGAGGTCCATGGGCAGCAGGTTCCCCACCCAGCCCCCTGTGATCCAACAGCAGCTCCCCCTCCCCCATGTGTGCCCCAGTGGGGGTGGGCAGGCTGGGAGTCAACCCCTGAAGCAGCCTCCCCCCGACCCCATCAGCCTCCAGGGGCTGGTGGCTAAATGCCCCACTTCCTTCCCCTATGCTTGGGCACCCAGGGAGGGTCCTACCCAGTCCCCATCGGGGCCCATTGCTCACAGGAGGTGACCTGTCTGTCAGCACAGCCCTTAATGGCTTCCTTCCCCATCTCCCCTTCGGTGTCTCCCAGAGTCCCGTCCTAAATAAACCACTTGTCCCCTGTCCTTGCCTCAGGCTGGCTTCTGTGGAGCTCAGCCTAAGACAGTGGCCAGGCAGGGACATGGGGGGTGGGCAGAGAGAGGGCACAAGGGGAGACAAGACCCCCCCCCGTGGTGGTGAATTGTCTATGTCCACTTGGTGCCCAGATGGCTGGTCACACTTTAATCCACATGTTGCTGCGAAAGTATTTTTCAGACGAGATTAACATTTAAATGAGTGAAGCAGATGACCCTCCAGACGGTGGGTGGGCCTTGCCCAATCAGTCGAAGGCCTTAAGAGCAAAGATGGAGGTCCCCTGAGAAAGAGGGAATCCTGCTTCCAGGCTGCGCTGGGGCTTGAGCTGCAACAGCAGGATTAGTCTGGCGGCCTGCCCTGCAGAATTTGGACGTGCCGGCCCCTGCAATCGCACGAGCCAATTTTAAAAAACAAGTCCCTATCTGTCTGTCTGTCCACACATCCTATTGGATCGGTTTCTCTGGAGAACCCTCATTCATAACCTGCCAAACCTGAAATGCCGTGAGCATGTGAGGCATGGCGAAGAAAGGAAGGAAGAATCAGAGAAACAAATTCAACACAAGAGGTGAAGATTTAGTCTCCATCAACAGAAGAACAAATAAGCAAAATGCGGTAGCTTTGTACGTGGAATATTATTCAGTCGTGAAAAGGAAGAAACGCTGACCCACGCTGCCACCTGGGGGAACCGCAAAAACACTAAGTTCGAGGAAAGGGGCCAGACACCAGAGGCCACGTATTGCAGGGTTCTGCTTGCATGAACCTTCCAGAACAGGCGAGTCCACAGAGACAGGAAGCGGATTGGTGGTTGCCAGGAGCTGGGGGAGGGGAAATGCAGAGTGAGTGCTCACAGGTACAGGGTTTCCTTTGGGGGTGATGGAAATTTCTGGCACTAGACGGGATGGTTGCCCAACACTGCGAATGGACTAAATGCCACTGAAATGTGCACTTGAAAATGTTTAAAATGGTACTTTTTTAATAAAGATTTTATTTATTTTTGGAGAGAGGGGAAGGGAGGGAGAGAAACATCACCTGCTGGCCTCTCATATGTGTCCTGACTGGGAATCGAACCGGTGACCTTTTGCTTTGCAGAGCGATGGCCAGCCAACTGAACCACATCTGTCAGGGCTAAGACGGTAAATTTTGTGTTGTGTATTTTACCACAGTATTTTTAAAAAAAGGTTTCAAGACGTAGAGATACAGAGAACTAAGAACAAGAGGCAACGTTGAGTCAGCTCTAAAGACGGTGTTGAAGTTTCCGGGGGCTGCTGTAACAAATCAGCACAAACTTGGCGGCTTAGAACGAGGCAGATCTATCCCCTCACAGTTCTGGAAGCCACAAGCACACAGTCCCAGTGGGCCACAGTCAAGGTGTCAGCAGGGCCACACTCCCTCTCGCGGGGGTGTCCAACCTGCAGCCCGCTGGCCGAATGCGGCCCAGGAGGGCTATGAATGCAGCCCAACACAAAATCGCAAATTTACTTCAAACCTTTTTTTTTGCTTGTCAGTTTTCGTTAGTGTTTGTGTATTTAATGTGTGGCCCAAGACAGCTCTTCTTCCAGTGTGGCCCAGAGACGCCCGAAGGTTGGACACCCCACAGGGGATCAGGTCCCTGCCTCTTCCAGCTTCTGGGGGCTGGGACAGTGCTTTGGCCGAGTCTCCAATCTCCAGCCCGTCTCCACTGGCACCTCCTCTGTGCGTCCCACAATGTCCCTCTGTCTCCCTTTTATGAGGCTCCGTGTGACCGCATTTAGGGTCCTCCCAGATCATCCAGGACAATCTCCCCATCTCAAGATCCTTCACGACACCTGCAAAACCCTTTTTTGTCATATAAGGTAACAGCCACAGGTTCCCGGGGTTAGGACATGGATACCTTTGGGGACACCCATCACCAGGCCATAAACTTCCACCAGCGATTCCTCCCCTCCCATCAGGCACGCGCTCCATCCATCAAGAGGATGTCTGTTTTCCTGCCCCTGGAATCTTGTGACTTGCTTGACCCACAGAACGTGGTGGAAGTGACCAGAATCCTTGCAGCTTCCACTGTGGGCCTTAGAACCGGTCACTTCGTTAAGAAGTTGGTCTAGCCCAGTAAGGGAGGAAGCGGGGCCTAGACCACAGACAGCGCCCCCTTCTGGCTGCAAGCAACAGCATCTTGCACATTCTGGCCACAGCCAACTCCATGTGGATCAGAGAGCTGCCCTCAGGGTGACTTGTTACTCAGCAACAGGTAACTGATGCAGAGACCTAGAATAAAGGTGCGCATGCACACAGCAGTGGGGAGACTGACATTTGGAAACAGAGAGAGAGAGGGAGGGAGTAAAGGTACAGATGAGAAAGCAAAGCAGAGAGAGAGAGAGAGACAGGGAGCAATGGGTGGAATAGGGAGACCAGGTCAAAAAGAGACAGAGACCTATGGAAACAGACACAGAGGGAGAGTCAGCTGTGCAGAGACCAACGCAAAGAGAAACAGAAACTGTCCAGAAAGACGCGGGCTCTGGTCCACAGCCCCAGGTTTCAGCTGACAGCCAGCACCAGCTGTTGTTCCGTCGGGCAGGTAACTGTAACCTCAGCTGACACCTGATTGCAGCGCTGAGTCCCCAGTGAGAGAGAATAGCTTGTCATTTGAAGCCATTAAGTCTCAAGGTGGTGTTTGTTATGCAGAAACAGATACCAAAACAGGATGCTGGAGGGTCAGGGAAAGGTGGGTAAGGGACAGGAAGTTGGGGAAGGGGGAGGTCTCGGGCTGCAGATTTATTTGGGGGAAACAGGCTAAGGACTGGGGAACCATTTGGAAAGAGGAGGCTGAGGAAATATGGATTTCACAACCCGGGAAGGTCAGAGGGTCAGGATTGGTTCCAGCTGGGAACCGTGATCTTGGAGCTGGTGATGCAAAGGTCCTGGGGCTCCTTGGCATGAATTTCAGTGGCGACGTTGGTGCCTAACATCTGATTGGTTAGAGTTTCTGAGCATCGCCTCTGTGTGTTCCTTCACACCTTTTGCAGAAGAGGCTGTATACTGTCCTTCAACATCCAGTCTGCCACGTTTCCTTAAAAATCCTCTACGATTCTTAGCATGGTGACTGAGGATAAAGACTATTGCCCGTTCTTCTCCCAGCTGCTCTGGTGGCTAAGCGTGGCCGTTCAGGTCTGGTAACTGAGATGCAGAAGGGGCGACACACAGAGCTCCTGGTAAAAGCTCAGGGAGGACGGTGGTTCCTGGCCCTCTCCTCCCGTCTCCACCTTTCTGGCTGCAGTGATGCCCCGGAGCTGAGCCACCTGGGACTAGACAGGTGAGGGCCACACTCCTGCTACGTCAGAGCAAGAAGATAGAAGAAACTGGGTTTCTTGCTGTCCTCGTGAAACCGAGCAGCCATACCAGATGCGGACAGTTACACAACAGAGAAATACATTCATCTCATTTAAACTGCAATTATTCTGGATCCCTGTTATTCACGTCTGTTAATCAAATATTCATAGGAAGCCCTTACAAGGGCTTACAGACACCTTCTCAGGATTCTGGAAGTTGCTGTCTCCTCTTGTCTCTCAGGCTAGGGGTGCTAATGCCCCCACCCACCAGCCCCCACTGCTGAGCCATCCCTGGTCCCTGCACCCCGTCCATTCACATTCCTTCCTCACACTCGCCTCATTTACCCAACTCGGGGCCTCCTGCTTCTTCCGGGGGTCTTGCTACAGAGTCCTCGTCCTCACAAGTCCCACCCTGGCCACCATGTCTCACACCCTGTCTGGCCTGTGCCCCCGCAGTGCGCTGTGCTCCTGGGAAAAGCAGGGATGTGTGGGTCATGGCCGTGTCCCCAGCAGAGCACCAGGCACGGAGCGGACGCACAGGGGGTACAGTGAATTAGAGGCTCCCGGGGGCTGGAGGGAGAGACAGACTAGACGCATCATCCGCTTGTCCCCGGGCTTGGTGACCTTGCAGGTTCATGGGGCCTCTGCGTTTCTCTGTCCTACTGAGGCTGTTCGTTCTGGGATGGTGAGCAGCAGGCTGTGCGTACGCGTGTGCGTGAGGGTGTGGAAGAGACAGAGAATGGGGAATGTGGAAGTGAACACGCAGGCGGGAAAACCATTGAGCTCTTACTGTGTGCCAGGCATTAGTCTAATGTATAGATGATATAATCATAATAAAATATATGGAATTTAATGTATTACACATAATTCTAATAAATTATATAGGTTAAGTTCTAGTTCAATACGACAGCCCCGTGAAGGAGGCACCCTTCGCCCCATCAGCATTATTGTCTCCATTTTCCAGACCCGGGCCCTGAGGCAGAGGACATAAATCTCCGTGCAGTGCTGCTTCCCACGACAAATCACGTAAGTCACTCCCAAGTTGATGCCCTGGGAACTCCTTCATCCAGGTGGGAATCACGACGTTTGGGGTGGGATGAAGGGACATCTGTGAAGTCCCTCCTCTCGGCCACATCCCAAGCTCTGGGTACAACCAGCACGACAGCCGAGACCGTATTCATCTCCCTGCCGCCAGACTCACACACTTCCCGCCGCTACGGCTACGCCGCTGAAGAAAGTCTCTGTCCCATTGCGCACCTGCATCTCACTGTCTCCCCCTCTGCCCTTCACCTCTCTGCGTCTCAGCTTCCTCACCTGTTCACTGGGGTGACTGCTAGGAGTGGTGGCGGACTGAGGGAGGCTGTGCCCACCTAGGAGAGCCCAGCATAGTGCCCAGCGCCCTCCATAACCGCCAGTGTTTGTCGGCCCGGTCCTCACAAACTTCGGTCCCTCTAGTGCTCTTCCACCCTTTTGCTCCAAGCCCTCCTGCTCCACACCTGTCCCCACCTTGGCGGGAAAGCCTGCTCATGCACCATCTTCCTCCAGCAACTCCCCTCTCTCCTTCACGGTTCCGCAAAGCGTGCCCTGACCGGTGTGGCTCGTTGGTTGGGCATCATCCTGCAAACCAAAAGGTTGCTGGTTCGATTCCCAGTCAGGGCATGTGCCTGGGTTGTGGGCCAGGTTCCCAGTAGGGGGTGCATGACAGGCAACCACCCATTGATGTTTCTCTCCTCTTTCTCCCTCCCTTCCCCTCTAAAAATAAATAAATAAATACTTAAGAAATAATAAAAAATATAAATAAATAAAATCTTTAAAGAAAGATTCTCCAAAGACTATACTTTCAGGGATCATTTCTACAGTTCATTAAAAAAAGATTCTCCAGTCCTGGCTGGTATAGCTCAGTGGATTGAGCATGGGCTGTGAACCAAAGGGTCGCTAGTTTGATTCCCAGTCAGGGCACATGCTTGGGTTGCAGGCCAGGGCCCCAGTAGGGGGCGTGCGAGAGGAAACCACACATTGATGTTTCTCTCCCTCTCTCCCTCCCTTCCCCTCTCTCTAAAAATAAATAAAATCTTTAAAAAAAAAGGTATTAAAAAAAGATTCTCCAAGTGTGGTCTGCATGCTCTGACTCAGTTTCCCCAACTGCTACTCCCTCCTCACTCCAGCTTGACTTCTGCCCCCCACAGCCTCTCAGAGCCACTTCTCGGTCCTCATTCCACTCCGCCTCTCAGCAGATTGTGACCCTGTCTCTTGGTTTCCTGTACCCCAGGTCCCCACCTACCTCTCCTGCGTCTCCCTTTGCGTTGAGAGGTCCCCCATGTGCCCCTTAGATGTTGGAGCCCCTCAGGGCACTATCTGTACCTTCTCACACTACACCCTCTCCCTGGGCAACCCTACACCCTCCCATGGCTTTGTGACATCCCCTGGCCAACAAATCTCAAATCTCTCTCCAGCGAGGCCCCTCTCTGAGTTCCAGGCGTCCCCTCCCTGACCTCTCCCTCTGAATATCCCATAGGCATCTCGCCCTCAGCATGTACTCGCTGGAATCCTGCATATTCTCCAAGTCCATTCTTCCTACTTACCCTACCTTCGTTCTCCAAACCCAGAAAAAAACCTCACTTTCTGAGAACTCTCCCCACGGCCCCTCTCCCAGATCGACTCTCCACCTTTCCCCCTCCTGCTCTGCCTCCCGAGCAGCTGAGGCCTATTACCTCTCTTGACCTCTGGCTTCTGCTGGAGCGTGGGTGGCGGTGTCTGCACTCCGCTCCTACGCTGCATCCGCAGCCTCAACAGTTCAGGCGACTCAGCTCACTCTTTCAGGCTCAGGGTGGTAACTGCTCCCTCTACTGCTAGCCCCGGGTATTGCACGTTCCCTCTTGTTTTTCTTGGTTGAAGCCTGCACACCTTTCGTCAAACTGTCCCTGGCTGGTCTGCTTGAGGGCACCATCTCTCTCCTGCCAGCGTCCCTGTCCTTTCTCTCTCGAAACCACCCCCTGTCACCGCCTTCCTTCCCACCACCCAACTCCAGGAGCCCTTCCTCAGCCGCTGCAACCTCCTCCCTGATCTCCCAGCCTCCAGTCTCACGGGTAGCCAGAAGGAACGTTTGAAGACGAAAATCAGTTATCAAATGCCTGCCCTGTCCCCATCCCCCATTGAAATCCCTTCCACAGCTCGCCTTTGCTCTTAGGCTAAATTCGAAGCTTCCTAGCGTGGCTGACAAGGGCTCTTATAATTGGTCCTTTTGAGGTCTCTTCACTCCCCAAACCCCGTACTCCATTCATGCTAACCACTTGCACGAAAGAGCCCGTAATTCACAAGTCTGCTCATTTTTCTGTAGGCTGTGTCCTCCCTTTATCTGGAGTCACACACGTACACAACCCCCCCTCCCCCCCTATTCCAGCATTCTGAGAAAGTCAGTTGCTTTATTCAGGAAACCCCCATCAACCCCAGCTCCTGCTCAGGCAAATTTGAGTTCCCAGGATGCCCTGTAAAGAGGAATATTTTGTGGCTGATGGAATGGAGGCGTGGCTAGGGTAGCTCCGCGGTGATTGGGGGCGTGGCTGGGGGAAAGCCAGTGGACCTTTAGTGAGGCTGGTGGTGCACGTGGGTGTGTCCTGCAGAGGATTGGGGGCCTGGAAAAACCCACATTACCTGGTCTATTTCACAGCTGCGGAAATCTCAAAGACCTCATTAGCTCCCTCCTCCAGAATCCCAATTTCTCACCGGAAGGCTTGTTTCCCAGGCAGAATTTCAAAGTTTTATGGCAACTTTTACAGAAATCACAGAGAAAAGAGACAGCGACTGGTGCTGATGAGCTGCGAGTAGAGAAGGGGAGCAGCGGACAGGCCTGGGATGCTGGGCCGATGCACAACAGGACGACGGAACGCTAAAAACCCGTGGGAAGCAGAGTCTTAGGGGGTTGCAGGGTCATCCTCAGGCTCCCCAGAAGTGGGCAGCACTCCCCACGCCCCAAGGGTGTCCTTTGGGCGGGAAACATCAACAGTAAGAAAATGCAGATGGCCTACCAACAGATGGGTGGCCTCCAAAGTTAAAAATGCCCACCCAGACACCCTGGTCCCAGTCCCACCCTCCCACCCGCCCCTGCTCCCCATCAGGCAGAGATGTGGCAGCATTTGCTGGCTTGTAGCATTGGTCCTCTGGAACCCTCGGTCTCCTCTTCGAGGGTCCTGCCCGGATTGGCTGGCACTGAGGGCAAAACGAGCCTTCTAGATTGTCGAGGAAGATGGCTGGACTCCCTTTGATTCGCGGCCTCCTCCCCAAAATCGATTTGCATGGCTGGGGGAGTCTGCTGCCCTCTCAAAAGGAAAAGTCTGTCACCCCCTTTCCCCAAGACATGCACCCTCCCGCGACCCCCCTCCCCCCCACACTATATACACACAGGCCCCCCCTCGAAGGCATGGCGGGGCCCTCAGAGGTAGTGGAGGAGAGCGGGGGCGCTGGAATGTGAGAAATTGCAGGTCCCAAATATGCCCCCTCCAGCTCAGAAACCCCAAACTGCTCCCCTCCCTTCTCCAAGCCTCGAGAATAAGCGTCCTCCCAAGGGCCTGAGTGGAGAAATCGGGGAAGGCGTGGCCCCCTTTGCACCGGCACGCACACGTCCCTTTCCCCTCCCCCTCCCCGGCGGCTGAACCTAGCGCCCTGGAGGTTGGGGAAGGGGCTGAAACCCGCGCTATCCTGGGGGAGGGGGGGATCGGCCTCCTTCAAAGTGCCCCAGGGAGGGCTGATATTAGGGACTGGGGCACACAGGTTCATCCGCAGCGGCGGCGGCGGCGGCGGGGGAGTCCTCCAGAGAAAAGTCAAGGTTGGGTGTCTGGGGAGAGAGATGGTAGACTCTCTAGAGGGTCACCGAGAGGACAGACGTCCTGGCGGAAACTCCCCCCGGGGTGCAGACGAAAACTAACAGGGATGGGCGGGAGTCGGGGTGACTGGGAGGAGGGCCTGGGCAGACTCCCGAGGGGAAGGGAGGAGGCGGTGGGAGGGGGCACGATCAATTCCCAGGAGGCAGGGAGGCCGAGCCCCGGGGGTGGGGGTGGGGAGGCCGAGTCTCTGCAGGGGGCGCTAGAAGCCCCGGATATGGCAGTAAGCCTCGAGGCTGGCGAAGAGGATGTACAGGAACCAGAGGCCTAGGAAGAGCGCCGTGGTGGCGAGCTTGGGGCCGCGCGGGCCGCCCAGCTCGCCGCCGATGTGCGGCCGGCGCCGGTACAGAAGCACGGCGATGCCCACGAAGGCGAAGACGGTGAAGAGCGTGACGGAGAAGGCCAGCGTGCCGGTGCGCACCTCGAAGGGGCGGCCCTGCGCCGCCCAGTACACCGCGGCCACCGACCAGGCCACGCCCAGGCCCAGGAACACGTTCACCGCGTTGGAGCCGGTCACGTTGCCGATGGAGGCGTCCGCGCACTGGTCCTGCAGCGCAGCCACCTTGCTGGCGAACGTGTCTGCGGGGGCAGAGACGCGCGCGGGTCAGCAGGCCTCCGCGGGCCACCCCCCGGGCTTGGCGGCCACCTGCTCTTGTCGTCTGCTTTCCACAAGACCCACACCATCTCTGTGTCCCGGTGATCCAGACCGGCTGTGGGGCGTGGTGCAGGCCCCACCTCCCGGCTCTATAGCCCTGGGCAGACTGTGGTAGGGACCTGAAGCCTTGACCCCACCCAAGAGGCAAGGTCAGTCACCATCCCTGTACCTACTCTGTACAGGACCCGCTGCCTGCTTTCAAAGGGAATCCCTCTCTGCTTTCCATGACCCCACTGCCTGTTTGTCTATGGGCCCAATCACCCCACTGCCACCAGGCTGGACAAAATAGGTGTTAGGATCCACCCACATGCAACCCCTTTCCTGTCGATTCCCCACATGGTTCCCTTCCAGCAGCAGCCTGGTTTCCATGGCCTGCACCAGTTCCCGAACAGCTTTAATAAGTCAGGTCTCTGGTATGGAGGGCAGGCGTCGGAAAACCAACCAATCACCAGCGGACGCTTCCCACAGGCCCCGCCTCCTGCTTTCTGGACGGAGAGCGCCGCCGCACCGGTGAACACACTGATGTGCAAAAGGAAGGCGGCAGCCTGCCCACCCACCTGGTCTCCCTGCTGCCGTAGGAATTTTGGGCTAGGCCACCTGGTTTCTGAGGGACTGTCACTTGGGTTTATTTGGGAAGAGGGGATCTTGGCTATTGTGTTTTGGGGGGTACAAGCTGCAGTCTCTGAAACCCCACTCTCTTATTTGCACGGCACCCCTCCTTCAACCTCTGGTTTCTACTCTGCTCCCGCATCTTCATTAAAGCCTCGAAATTCACTGGCCTGGTTCCCATCATGCACATCAACATAGTTCTACGGAACCTTCCATGTGGTTTTTGGCTGGGGCAGGGCGGAATTAACATCTTGTTTCTGTGGAATGCATCCTCTGGCTTCTACTAGTTCCCACCGTCTTAGTTCTATGGGACATGCCACCTGCTGGCTTTTGGGGAGGATTCCATTCACAGAGTGAACCTACGGGACCCCAGTCTAGCTTCTGTTACGCCCCACCAGCCTGTTTCTTGGACGCCCCCCCCCCTCCCCGCCACGAGTTCTGCAGGGCTCCACCACCTTATTTCTGCAGCACCTGTCTCACCGCGTAGCCTGTCTGAGACCCTGTCCCACTAAGGGGTCTCCCGGGGGGTTACCAGGGATGGAGGTGCCCAGGGCCACGAAGACCACGGCGTTGACAGAGTCCTTGAGGCCAACGGTGCAGCCGAAGTGCGAGGCCAGGTCCCCGATGAGGGCAGTGAGCAGGCCGATGACCAGGATGCAGACGCCGAAGCAGGCCCAGCCGTGGCAGTACTCGGTGGGGGGCACGCAGGCGAACAGCACCTTCCAGAACACCGTCAGGAAGTGCATGACGTAGTCAAAGCAGGATGGCAGCCGCTCCTCCCGGGACCCGTCCTCCTCCTCCTCCTCGTCCCCTGCGGGCACACGACCCAGCTGGGGCACATGCCCATGCCCCCTGCCTCAACTACAGCCCCCATGTTGTTCAGCTCCCAGACGGCGGGTCCCACACAATGAATCGCTTGCCCAGAACCCCTCGAAGCCAGGTGTGGCCATGTCCACTGCTGGAAACACTCCCAGAATCCCTTGCAGCAAGGACAATGTATAGGCCTAGGTAAAGGTATTTTCTTTCCCAGAATCCCTTAAAGCTGTGGCAGGCCATATGCTCAGCTAAAGACGCTCAGCTTCCCAGGATTCCTTGCTGCTAGGGGTGGCAATATCCCTATTTAAAAATAATCCTTTTCCCAGAAGCCTTTACAGCTACTGACAGCCATGTAGAAATATTCACAGGTAGAAGTATTCTGAAGGTAGAAATATTCACTTCCTCTGATTCACTGCAGCTCACAGTAGCCACATGCTGAGCTAAAGGTACCCACTTTCCCAGAGTCCTTTGCAGGTAGAGCGAGGCATGTACCCAGCCGACATTAGTGATGCTCCCAGGATCCCTTGAGGCTAGCAACAGCCATGTTCTCAGATAAAAAATATTCACTCTCCCCAAATGCCTTGCAGTTAGTGAGTTCTAAGCTCAATACTTGCTTTCCCAGAATCCCTTGCAGCAGTGGCCACATGACCCAGTCTGGCAATGAGGCAGAAATGGAGGGTTTCTGGAAAGCTCTAGCTTTCCGGAGAGGAATGAGCTTTGTAAAGGATTCCTCATCCTTCGAGTTGTTTGTGTCACCTATTGGGACCGCATTTGACCCACCTCTGAGCTGCAGTGACCTGTGTAATGGAAAAGCACAAACGACATGTTGCCCACCTTGCCCTGAACCACCGAGCATGACACAATGAATGGAAAGCAATGAACACACTTGGTGTGTGCCCGGCACTACCTCTGGAAGGGCGCTGATAAGAGACACTGAAACTCCTGCCCAGTCACTCAGAACAAGTCCAGGAATAATATGCAGGCCAGCCACCCAAATACCAAGCTGTTCCCCACGGTCCAACCCGAGGGCTCCTCAGAATGTCCGTGACACAGAATACCCACTGGCGGTGGAGGCAACGAGAGATCGATGGGCTCAGGGGTTCAGGTCACATATTCCTTTCCCACTTTTCATCGCCACTTGCCTTGTTAAAGAAATGAATGCTTCAGTTTGTAAATGTTTAACTGAGTGGTTTGGGTGTGGTTTTGTTCTGCATGTTATATCTCAAAGAATGAGATTTTTTCTGTGACTCTACGTAAAATGGAATTGGAAACTAAAACTGGAAATGCAAACGTGCAGCCCCTTCCTGACCCGCTGTTTCCTCTTCTTGCCTGGCATATAGATGCAACACCTGGAGGTGCAGCAGCCATCTTGCAACCATGAGGGCAAAAGCTGAGCAACAGAAAGAGAACTAAAGAAGGAGCCTGGACATTTAGTGACATTACTAAGCTGCTGCGAACTATTGCTTCCTGCAGGTTCTTTTTCTTCTGCGAGAAAAACTCATGTGCTTAAGCCACTGGCGGTTGAGTTTTCTGTTGTTTGCCACTGAATGCACCCCTAACTGACCACAGTGAGACATGGATAAGGTCAAAGCCTAGAGAACACACTATCCTATTTCCTTATGAAGACTCAGCTCAGAAGTCTCCTTCAGGAAGCGCTCCCTGACCTTCGAGCTGGGTCATACACCCCTGCAGCTCCCTGAGGTCCCCATCCCAGCCTTGCCCGCTCTGGTGACAGGTCTGTCTCCCCCACTGGACTGGGAGCTCCGTCAGAACAGGGCCTGGGGTGTCATGGTCATCTCTTTGTCCCCAGCATGGTCCTGCACAGGGCCGGGTCCAGGGATCCCTCGGAAATAGACGTCAGAGAACATGACTTCAGAGGGAGAGGCCTCTTCATTTCTCTTAGACCTCCAACCTGAGTCTCTAGGCCTGCTACCTGGTAGTTTTCCATCCCCGAAGCCTGGGTTTTTTGATCCCACTGCTGACCAATTTCTTTCGCACCACAATCCCTTGTATGTTTTCAGTTCCCACCAGATAGGCCTCCCTGAAGGAGAACCGATGTTGTGTAAAGGGATGGGAGCCCCAAGTTCCACTTCATCCCTTTCTGGATTCCCTGTGGGACTTCAGGCCTGTCCCTCCTCCATCTCCGTGTCTGTTTCCCGCATCTGTATCACAAGGGACAGTGTGTGTGATCCAAGTGTCATAGTGCCTCTGGCCACAGGGGGGCAGTGAGAAGCCATCTGAGGCCTAAGGAGGGTGGGAACCGAACAGGGGTGGGGAGAGCTGGGAGCTGTGGTGACTGTCTCCATGGCAACAGAGGAGCCCAGGCTCTGTCAGGGGAGGCCTTGCCTTTTAACCTGTTTCCACCCTCTAATCACCAGACACCAAGAGAAAGCCTGGGCGGGACGCCTCCTCCCGCAGTGCTGCTGCCCTCCTCTCTCGGTGTCTTCCTCCCCTCATGCTGGCCCTCTGCTGCTTCCTGACTACATCTGCCCCCCTTCTCTGCATCTCTGCCTTTCTCTGAGATTCTCTGCACCTCTCTTTATGTGCCCATCCCTCCTGTTTGTACCTCTCCCCTACCTTTTCATCCTCCTATACCTGTTTCTTTCTGTCTTTTCCTTTTCGTCTGCCCTCTCTGTGTCTTGCCTGTTCTTTTTCTTCCCTATCTCTCTGTCCTTCTCTCCTTGTCCCTCCTTCCCTCTGTCTTTCCATTCATTTCTCTTTGTGTCTCTCTATGCCTTCCTACTCCTCTCTCTCCCTCTCTCTCCTCCCTCCCCACTTACCTGCGCTCACCGTAATGGCCTCTAAAAACTGCTCCCTCCACGAATGGGTTCCAATCACCAAAGCCAAGTTCGTTTTCTTGATGAGTTTATCCACGGTGTTCTGGGGATGGAAGGGTGGGGAAGACGTCACTGCCGGTGACCATCCCAGAGGGCCCCGTGAGGGACTGGGGTTGGGGGCCCACACCCCATGCTCAAGGGTCGGAAACCTTCCACAGCCTGGAGCCCGGCCAGGAGGCTGAGCTGTCCATGGTGCTAACAGAGGGACCTGGAGGATGGCTTTGGGCCCTTGGTTGCCCCTTCCTTGTGACCCTCATAGTCCACCCCCTCCTAGACTCTCCCCAAGGAAACCACTCAGGCAAAACTCCAAGAAAGTGAGGCCCCAGGAAATCACCTTAAAATCATATGACTCTTCGATGATGACCTCCAGACGGCAGTTTTCCCCAAGCACCGGCTTGCCCATCTCCGCTATCCTCCGAGCCTCCTCCTCCTCCGCTGTCAGCTTCCTGTCCCCATCCCCTGCAGCATGACGTGTGCGAGTTAGACTCCAGGAAGGCCTGCCCAACTGGGCCTGTGATGCCTTCACTACCCATCTGTGTCCTCTGAGGAGCCTCCTTGGTAACCCTCTGCAGCCTGCCCCAGCCTCCTGCCTGACCACCCCCACCCCCAGCTTGAGCCCCAGCCCCCGTGGCTGAGACATGAGGTTGAGTCTATGGGCTCTGGGGTTCCTGTGGTGGGCACTCTGTGACCTTGGGCAATGTTCTGGCCTCCCTGGGCCTCAGTGTTCATATCTACAGAGTGGGCGCAGTGCCTGCCTCCCAGGGGTTTGTGGGAGTTAAAAGTGTTAATTCACGTGAAGTGTTTAGAACAGTGCCTGGTACATGATAAATAGTCAGAAATGTTATTGTCTTTATTATTATCACCAACATCATCATCAATACCATCAACATTATCCACACCCCTAAGGGAGGAGGCCTAGTCTCCACATCCAAGCTCTGAAAACATCCTAGAGTATGTTCGAGGGGTTGAAGAAAGATGGGGAGAGCCAATTTGGTACAAATCTTGAACCTAGACCTCCTATAACTGGCCCTGAATTCACTTATCTCCCTAAAATATGTTGATCTTTTGCTCCAAGCCCAGCACCAATGCAACCCTAATTCTCAGAAGGCCACCCACCAGCGAGGCACACTCTCAGAAAACTATGCTCGAGCAAGAAGTGCCTTTTGTGTTCATCTACTGGGATTCAGGGCCTATTTGTCACAGCAGCTTGCATTCCTTACCCTGACTATTACAATTTTTAATACAGCCTTAATTCTAACCCCAAACCCCAATTCTACTTCCTCATCATCTTCAAGCCACTGACCCTAGCCCCAACTCTCATCCCAACATTGGAGCCTGGCCCCAATTCTAATCACAAACCCAGAAATCAACTTCCATCTTAATTCTAACCTCGACCACTCCTAATCCTAATCTCAAATCCTAACCCCACCCCAGTCCTAAAAATCCCCCAAGCCTGGCTCCCTCTGACCCCACCACAAACCCAGATTGGATTCTATGACTCACTCCCCCACCGATGTTAACTACAAACAAAACATGATCTTGGCCTCTGAACCCCCAGCTGTAAGCCAACTGGCTCTGCCAACTCTAAGGCCAGCTCCAAACCACGCCCAGCCCAATCTACCTTTCTCTCATCTTTGACCTGCCTCACACCTGACCTGGAAGAGTAGCTTAAGGCCACGACCCTGCCCTGAGACGCTCCCTCAGTGTCCCCCTCTCTAGTTAAAGCCAGGAGGTAACTCCACTCACCTTGATTGAGCAGCAAAGCTGGGGAGAGACAGACAGAGAAAGTGAGATGACTTCCCTGGGCAGCTCAGATGCACGAGTCTGAAGGAGTGCCCACCATTGATCCCCCAAGGGTCCCCCCACCCCGGACCTTTTACCTCTCCCACAGCTCGCCCCTCGCCCCTCACCTGAAATCCCTCGCTTAAGCCACTGCGGCTGGCCCAGCTCGATGAAGAAATTATCCTTTTTCTCATATTCCTCGTCATCAACTATCTTCACCTGGAGAGTTTTCCTGAGCGGGCAGAAGCAGGACACCCAGCGTAAGGCCCCTCCCCTGAGTCATCAGGCTCCTTGCCTCTTAGCCAGACAGTTGCTGGAGCGCCCTCTCCCTCCCAGGTTCTGTAATCTCATTTAATCCTCAAAACCATCCTCAGAGGAAGTCCCCCCCCCCATTATCCCCATTTGGCAGAAACAACCCCAGAAACAGCTGAGAAAGCTGAGGTTCTTTAAAGAGCAGCGACCCGAGGGACCCCGATACAACCGAAGTTACAGCGCATCCTTCCTCTGCTCACCGCATTCACAGGGGTCCCTTCTCACCCAGGATCAAAGCCAGAGCCCAGTGGCCCACAAAGCCCTGTGCCTCCTGGCCCCTGGTCCCTTTCTGACCTCCTACCCCGCCCCCTTGCCCTCTCACTCCAGCTACATAGGTCCCCTCACTGTCCCTTGAACAACTAGGCCTGCTCCTGCCTCAAGGCCTTTTCTTCTGCTGAGGACACTTCCTCCAGGCTCAGCCCCTTACTTCCTCTGCTTCTCAAACTCCACCTTCTTTTTCTTCAGATTTTATTTATTTTTATTTTTTATTTATTTTTAGAGAGGAAGGGAGGGAGAGAGGGAACTAACATCAACGTGTGCCTGCCTCTCGCGCTCCCCCTACTGGGGACCTGGCCTGCAACCCAGGCATGGGCCCTGACTGGGAATCCAACCAACGACCCTTTGGTTCACAGGCCTGGCACTCAATCCACTGAGCCACACCAGCCAGGGCTCCATCTTCTTTTTCAAGGAGGCTCACTCCCACTACCTTCTTTAATACTGAAATCCATCCCTGCCCCCACCCCAGCATCCCGACCCCCTTCTCTGCTCTTTGTCTTCTTCCTTCTAGCCCAGCATCTAGTGCGCTTGTTTATTTTGTTTATCCTTTGCCCTCTGCCTCCTTGTATTAAAATTCAAGTTCCCCTAGGGCAGTGATCCTCGTTCATTTGTATTCTCTGCTGTATCCCCAATGCCTAGAAAGGCGCCGGACACACGGCGCACCCTCCATAAACATTTGTTAACTCGAATCCTTCCGCGCAAGAGGCCATCAGCTTCCTGCACTCTGCCCTGGTCACATCTGGAGGGTTAACTGAGTGCTAATTGATTTTCTCAGCATCCCTGCTGCTACGGTAACCAGGGGGCGGCAGGGGAAGAACAGCCAGAAGTTCCCCCTCCCCCTCAGGCACACCACCGGTCCCCTCCATCACAGACCCACCACCCCCGGAAGCCCACACTCTGCCACTGGCAGCACTTTCCCCGGCAGGAGCCACAAGGCCCAGCCCCAGAACCCAGAAACACAAATACCGGCCCACACAGTCACCCAGCAGAGGAAGCACAGCCAATCACACCGCCCACACCCGCACACCATCACACCCCGCAGCCGTTCCCTGTGCAGTGGCAAAATCGCACAGACCAGATGCCCGTGAGCGCGACGCCCCCGGCACAGCCTGGGCGGCATGGCCAGCCTGCAGACCCCCCAGTGGTGCCACGCAGACCCTGCTTCCCTCGATCTCGCTCTTTACGCCTTTCGGGGTCTGTTTATTCCCTTCGACGTCTCTCTCTCTGCATCTCGGTCTCTCTTTCAAGCTTCCTCCAACTCTCTCCCCATGTCTCAGCCCCTGTCTCCCTCTCTCTGTCTCCGTGGCTCTGTCTCTGTCTCTGCTTTTCTTCTTCTTCTTCTTCTTCTTTTTATCCTCGCCCAAGGACATGTTTATTGATTTTGGAGCGAGGGAGGAGGGGGAGAGAGAGAGGGAAACATCGATGGGGGAGAAACATCAATCCGTTGCCTCCTGTACACTCCCCTGCCAGAGAAAGAGCCCACAACCTACGGACGTGCACTGACCAGGAATCAAACCCGCAGACTTTCGGTTTATGGGATGGCGCTCCGAACGACGGAGCCACAGGGGCCAGGGCTCCCTGTCTTTATCTGTTCTCTCTCCGCCTGGGTCTCTCAATGTCCAGGGAAGGGAATAAGGAAGTCCACACACTCCAAGCCAAGGGGTCACCAGAGCCATCTCGGGGCACAGAAGCGCACAGGCCGCAGCGACACCCAGGCAGAGACAGACACACACAAGACGGTCGTGTGGGGACATACGCCCACCTCCACCTCACCCTCTCCTGCTCTGGGGATATTTTAAATGTTATGTGGGTGGAACGAACGGCGGACCCCCACCTCGTGAGTGGGCTGGGAGCTGTCCGCGGTGCTGAAACGCCTCGGCCAGGTGCGGGGTCTGCTGGAAAAACGCTCCTCACACCCCCTGACACACGCAGGCAGCTGCCCACAGGGTGACAAGCTGACAGACTGACACACTCACACACACCTCCGACGCTCACTCTTGCAGACGCGCCATGACCCACTGACACGCGGGGACTGACATGCACACCAACTGACACCCTGACAAGTGTGCCCTTAGGGGACCCAGGAGGAGAAACCCAACCGGTAGGGGACAGCAAGAGGGACTAGAGCTAGACAAGGGCAGGACTTCCTGAGATCAAAGGAAGAAGCCTTCCCCCCCCACCCCCCCGGCCTGCCATGGCATCACCCTCATGCCTGCGCTCTGTGTTTCCTGGAAACTAACTTCACTCTCCCGCCCGTCGCGGCCTCTGATCTTGGACCCGTTCTCTTTCCTGTGCTGGGTCCTCTTCTCTCGCTGACCCAACCTCTCTTCTTTCTCTCTGTTGCTTCAGGAGGACCACTTCTTCCCTGGCTCCCACTGAGTTTCTCTCAGTCAGGATGTCTCTCTTGGTCTGCCCTGAGATCTCTCTCCCTTGTCTTCTCCCATGCCAGTCTCTCAATCTCCCCCACCCCCCGCCCCATGTATCTCTGTTTCAGCTCCCTGCTTCCTCTGTGTGCCTCTAACTTTCTCTTTCCATGTGTCTGTCTCTCTCATGCTCTCTCTCCTGTCTGTCTGACTGTCCCTTGGCGCTCTCTCTCTCTCTCTCTCTCTCTTTCTCTTTCTCTCTCTCTCCACGTTTCCTCTGTCTGTCTGTCTCTCCTTGCATTCTCTCCCCTCTGCGGACGGTGCTTTCAGCCCCCAACCCAAGTTCTCGACCCAAGCCAGACATTGAGAACGAAGGAAAGGTATGGAGAATCCGTTCCTGAAATATAAGCCAGGCCAAACAGCTAGATACTGGGGACAGAGCCCTAGAGACGAACGGAGACCCGGAGGGAAAATGCCCTGAGAGAGACGCGCAGGGAGATCAGAATGAGAGAGAAGAGCCCTGAGAAGCTGGGCGGAGGCCCAGGCTCAGAGGCTGGGGGGGGGGGGGGGGGGGAGGAGCGCGGCGGGGGGCTCTGCTCGGTGGGAGGAGCGTGGGCGGCAGGAGGAGGGAGACAGACGGGCGTGCGGGGGCGGCGAAAGGGAGATGGCGAAGAGGGAAGGCGCGCGGTGTATCCCAGGCGAGCGGGAGGGGGAGGTGAGGCTGCAGGCACACACAGGGATGCACGGGCATCTATCTGCGTGGGGCGGTGGCCGGGCGTCTGGGCGTGAGAACATCCCTGATTGTGTTTCAGGGTGCGCGCCAGTGACTTTTTGTGGCTGTATATTGGTCGTGTGTGTGTTGGTTGTGTCTGTGTGCCTACAGATGTATGCCTGTGTATCCAGCCCACCTCCCCAGCCCAGCCCACCCCACTGCCCCGAATCCCAGCCTCCCATTTCCCCCAGGCCTCCTTATTCATTCCTACTCAGTCTTTCCCAAAGCGCCGCCCACATTTCCCTTAGGTCTTTTATTTCCCCAGGTTCTACCTAGACTCACAAGCCCCACACCAGGTCCTTATCCTCGCCCTCTTCCCCCGTCCTGGTTTATTTCCTTGTGCCCCTACCCAGACCCCACCCATGCCTTACACCTTTCCTCCATTCCAGACTCGTCCTCTTCCCACTTCGACAGGACCCTCCCCTCATCTACTCAGGCCGCAATCCACCTCCACTAGCTACCAATTGAGCCCTCCACACCCCTCTTCCCAGGCCTTTATCCTACTCTCCTCTCTCCCCATCTGACTCTTGCTCCTCCAGTCCCACCTTCCTCTCCCAAACCAGCCAAGTTCTCCCAGGCCCCACCCACGTCCCATCCCAGCACCTTGGCCACACCCCATCACTCCTTTGTCCTCCCTCCTGGCCCCGCCCCCTCCCCTGACCTTTCCAGGACCCACCCATCCGTAGCGACCACGCCCACTACAGACCACACCCACCTGGCCTCTTCCCCGGTGTGGCCCCACCCCCTCTGTCAGGCCCCGCCCCATCTCCCCGGCTGCAGGCCGGAGCTCTCACATGGTCTCGTCGTCGCCGAACTCGAGCTCACCACACGCGTCCTCATAGTGCACGCCGCCACCGCGCGCTGTGCCGTCCACCGTGCGGTAGGGGAGGCGCACAGTGCCGCGTGCGCCCGAGCTGCGCACGACGCGCACGTCCACGGTGCCCATGCACTCGCTCACGTGCAGCAGGCGGTCCTGGAAGGAGAAGATGCCCGCGTGGTCGTCGTCCAGGATGGTGACGGTGGCCAGCAGAGGCGCCACCAGCCGCCCTTTGGGCCGCCCTCCTCCGTCGGGCTCGAACATTCCTTGCGCATCGCCCACGCGCAGGTTCAGCAGCCTCACGAAGAAGTGCTCGTCCTCCTCAAAGATGTCGTCGTCGATGATGCCGATGCGCAGTTCCTTCTGCGTCTCGCCTGGCTTGAACACCAGCGTGCCCTCGCTGCAGGGGAGGAGCCAGAAAGAAAGGAGTGAAGGGCGTGCAGTCCTTCGGGGAGGGGAGCCAGCGCAGGCTTCCCGGAGGAGGGGGCGGTGCCACGGGACAACTCACAGGTATGAGAGTGGACAGGCATTAAACAAATAATACCGAGGTGGAATCAGGATGGGCTTCTGTCGGGAAGGGGATCAAGACGGAGTTGGTCCCTCCCACTGGGGAAGCATGAGGGTTAGGAGGGCCAGCATTATACAGATAATGATGAAGGTGAGATCAGGGCAGGCTTCCTGGGGGAGGCACTAGTGGGCAGGAATCCTCCAGGCAGAGGGAACAGCACATGCAAAGTCCCAAGGTGGAGTGGGAATCTGGAGGGTTCCACAGTCACAAGTGTCAAACCTTACATTCCATGGGGGATCCTGTTAAATTGCAGATTCTGGTTCAGTACCGGCAGGTTTGAAAACTCTGCATTTCTGACTAGCTCCCAAGGGGTGCAGGTGGTCCTGGGAAATGGACCACACTCGCAGCAGTGATGTAGGACCTTGTCACGTTCCTGACAAACGCTTCTCTGTGCCCAGGTGCCCCCAAGAGAAAGGCCACGCACCTGAGGGTGGGAGCCAAGTGGGGGGTATCTGGGGAGGAGGACTGGTGTTAAAGGGAACAGCTCATGCAAATGTCCTGAGGCAGGAGCGGGCCTGGTGTGTTTGAGGAACAGCGGAGAGACCGGTGTGGCTGCGGTGGAGGGTGAGAGGTGACGTCGTAGAGTGGAGAACAGGAGCAGGTGCCATAGGCCTTCGTGGGCCACAGTGAGGCCTTTGGCAATGACTCTAAGTGAACTGGAAGCCCTGGGAGGCCTAGAAGCAGAGGAGGGGCGTGAGCTGGCTTAGGTTTGCAGAGCGTCCGCTGTGTAAGTCTCTGAGGCACATACAAGATGCTGTATAATGGGGCGGGGAAAGGAAGGAGGCAGCGACAGTACATCAGTCAGGGTGAAACTTTGAGGGGACAGAGAACGAATGGGCTCCCCCTGGCAGGGCCACAGACGTCCCAGTGACTCTGGCTTGTTAGTGCACCTTGAAAATCTTTAACTGTCCCTCCCAACCCCTCCCACCATGCACTTCAGGGGCTGGGCTCTGGTTCTCGAATGCGCTACATGACCCACAGGTGTTCATTATCTTTACCACTGTCACTTTCATAAGAAAGGGCCCAGTTCCCCAAGAGAAGCCCAGCCCTGTGGGAGGGGCAGAGGGACCCCTAGGTTCTGGCAAAGGGGCAGAGCCTGATGACAAGACCTGGAGTGGAGGAAAGGGGTGCCTTGTTGGGGAAGCCTGGCCACAGTGGCTAAGGCGCCCAGCTGTGTGAGCCAACCTGCTCCCAGCTGGGCTGGGCCCCGTGCCAGCTGTGTGACCTCGGGCAGTTAGGGTTCTGCAGCTCTCTGAGCCTCAGTTTCCTCATCTGTAAAATGGAGCTAATGATAGTGTCTGCCTGGTGGTGTTATAAAGATTGCATTAATACAGGAAAAGCACTCAACCAAAGCTGGCTAGTAATAGCTGCATGTTAAGATTAGAATCTTAGAATCTGAAAGCTGTGGGATGTTAGAAATGTAAACTTGTCAACAAACAAGTGTTGCTGAGGATGCAGAGAAAAGGGAACCCTCGGGCACTGTCAGTGGGAATGCAGACTGGTGCCGCCGCTGTGCAAAACGGGACGAGATTCCTCAAAAAATTACAAAATAGAACTACCTTATGACCCGCCAGGTCCACTTCTGCGTATTTATCTGAAGAAATCCAAAACACAGGTTTGAGAAGACAAGGGCATCCCTGTGTTCATCGGAGCGGAGAAGCAGCCCAGGTGTGCATCCGTAGGTGAGTGGATACAGATGTGGCGCGTGCACACACACACACACACACAATGGACCATTATTTGTCCATAAACAAAGAATGAAATTTTACCATCTGCGACAATGTGGATGGACCTAGAGGGTATTATGCTGAGTGAAATAAGTCAGACAGAAAAAGACAAATACCCTATGACTTCATTTATATGTGGGATGTAAAAAAAAAGATAAATGAACAAAGAAAACAAAAACAGACTTGTAGATACAAAGAATAAACAGGTGGCTGCCAGAGGGGAGGGGGATAGGGAATCTGGGTGAAAAGGGTGAAGGGCAGCCCTGGCTGGTGTGGCTCAGCGGATTGAACACCGGCCTGTGAACTGAAAAGTTACTGGTTCGATTCCCAGTCAGGGCACACGCCTGGGTTGCGGGCCAGGTCCCTGGTTGGGGGCGCGCGAGAGGCAACCACACATTGATGTTTCTCTCTCTCTCTGCCTTGCCCCTTCCCCTCTCTCTAAAGAATGAATACATAAAATTTAAATAACAAGAGAAAGAAAAGGGTGAAGGGAGGAAGGAGCACAAGCTGGCAGTGACAAAATAGTCACGGGGTTGTCGAGCACAGCACAGGGCATTTGGTCAGTAATATTGTAGTAACTGTGTACGGTGCCAGGTGGGCACTGGACTTATCAGGGGGGATCGCTTTGTAAATTTAATACACGTCTAAGCACTATGTTGTACGCCTGAAACGAATATAATACTGAATACCAACTGTAACTGAAAATAACTTAAACAAGAAATGTAAGCTAAAGGGGTGGTAGAAGGCGGTGATTTGGGCGCCATCTTTACCGGTTAAACTGGACATTGCATCACCGGGAAGGGGACAAGTGGGTGTCATGTGTCCTCCTGGCACGAGGATGACACAGCATCACGTCCGTGGATTCCTGCCCCAAGCGCATCACCTGACTAACTGCAAGGAAACAGCAGACGAACCCAAATTGAGGGCGGTTCCAGTAACCGGCCTATCATCTCCTAAAGTGTCGGGGTCACAAGAGCCACAGAGAGGCAGAGGGGGACTGACCCAGAATGAAGGAGACCGAGAGACTGGACAGCCAAACAGGCTGGGGTGGGTGGGAAGAGTGGGAGGGAGTGACAACACGGCCACAGAGGTTGCCACAGAGACGACTGGGGAACTGCACACACGGAGCATACGTTGTAACAATGTCGGTTCAGTATTAAATGTCCCGAGTGTGACAATCGTTTGTGATTATGTAGGAGAATGTCGTTACTCTCGGCAGATGCACGCAGGGTCATGCTGTCTGCGACTCAGAGTGCCATGACTGTTAATATTATATATTAAAGTGAGAGCCCTGGCTGCTGTGGCTCAGGGGACTGAGCACCTGCCTACAAACCAAAGGGTCACCGGTTCGATTCCCAGTCAGGGCACATGCCTGGGTTGTGGGCCATGTCCCCTGTAGGGGGTGTGTGAGATGCAACCACACATTGATGTTTCTCTCCCTCTCTTTCTCCCTCCGTTCCCCTCTCTCTAAAAATAAATAAATAAAATCTTTTTAAACAATCGAGAGAGTGAAGGCAATCACAACAAAAACAAGAACAGTTTGTGAATCTGGGTGAAGGGTTGGCTCCTGTACGACGGCAGAACCGAAGATCTTTGAATAGTTCAGGGAGAAGGTGACAGGGAGGTGTGGCGCGTGACCTAGCAGGTGGCTCCCGTGAAAAGCTCAGCCACCAAACACCCTCTCTCCCGTCCTCTGCTTTAGTCTTCTTCACAGCTCCTACCACTTCCTGACATTTTTACGTATTCAGCATATGCTTCCTAATGGCCTGTCTTCCCCGTGAGGACACTGAGTCCGTTCGGGTGGGGACTTCGTGCGTTTCATTCACTCTGGCCTCCACGGCCCAGACCCATTGCTGGCACACAGCAGACACGCGGCCGCCGTTACTCTGATAGGAAGCTGTGGGCGACGTGCACATCAGTTAACCGACCAAACTGTAGAGCTCAAGGTCTCCAAAGAGTGTGGTATGGAGAGAATGACAAATAGATAAAGAATTTTGTGGGCCATGTGAGGACAGACGTTATCTTGTGTAGTCTTTTACGTTGGGCCACTGAAAAAGCAGTGGGCAGCACACGGGAGGAGCTCTGTAGGAATCGCTGAGGGAGGGAGGATCACAGGTCTCCTTAAAGGGACGTGAGGAGAGGGCAGGAGACTTAGTAGGGTGCTGGGGACAATTTGGGCACCATAGCCCTCCTCTTATCCTACTTTATAGTAGAGAGGGAGAGAAACATCAATGTGTGTGTTTCCTAAGAAACATCTTGCACACCCCCAAATGGGGACCTGACCCACAACCCAGGCATGTGCCCTGCCTGGGAATCGAACCATCCTTTGGATGTACAGACTGGCGCTCAGTCCACTGAGCCACACCAGCCAAGGCCTCTTACCCTACTTAATTTCCACACATAGCACTGATGTTTTTACATGTTTAATAGTTTATGGCCTTATTGCAACTGGAGGGTGGGAGCTGTAGATGTCTTGTTCACCACGATGTACCCGTGGCATACAGTAGGTGCTCAATAAACATTTTTACTTTAGGAATGGGTGTGTGTGTGTGTGGGGGGGGTACTTGCTTTACCAGGTAACGAGCCCGTGTAACGGAGCTACACCACTAACAGTGCCGTGCCAAGCACATGAACCCACAGGTTATAATGAACAGAGAAGGGGCAGCTCGGGGACCGTGGACACCCGTGTTCTCTTGTCCAGCAGCGCGTGCCAGATGCCTGGAACAGTGTCTGGTGCAAAGTAGGCGCTCGAGAGGGAATGAATGAATTAAATGAATCCTGCAGGCCCGCCCACCGCAGAGTAAAGGTGGGCCCCGGAGGGAGCCAGCAGACCCGTGAGTCAAGAGTCTGCCGCAAGGCAGAGCCTACGCCCCGCGAACAGCGACCCCTGCCGCCCACCCCTGGCACGCACCTGTACTCGTAGTCGGAGCCAGCCTTGGCGGAGCCGTCCTCGGTGCGGTAGTCCACGTAGAAGGTGCTGTTGCCCTCGCCGCCTTGGCAGGTGACCGACAGCAGCACGGAGCCACAGTTCTCCAGGCAGTGGTAGAGGCTGGGCTCGAAGAAGATGTGGCTGGCGCCGTCGTCCTCGTCCTCGCCCGGGCCCTCGGCCGGGGAGGCGCGGCGCGAGGCGTCTGCCGCGTGTCGCCGCAGCACGTTGCCCGCGCCGGTCATCATGCGCGTGGCCTGGATGCGGTAGAAGGCGCGGCTCTTCTGCTGGTGCAGCAGCGCGTAGTAGTTGGCGATGCCCACCAGCTGCTCCAGGTCCTTGTCCGGGTGCTTCTGCTTGAGGTCCTTGAGGATCTGGATGACCTCTCGGCGGCTGGCGTCCAGCTCGCGGGCATCGGCGGGGCCCGGGCCCAGGCCGCCCACCTCTCCCGGCACCTCGGCGCCCACGAACGTGCCGTCTAGCTCAATGCTCTTGGGAGGGTCGCCCTCGGCGCCGATGATGATGCCGCTGCGCGGGTCGGTGCGGTAGCGCTTGTACACGTACTTGTAAAAGAGCAGCCGCTTGTCGGCCATCCAGGCGAACACCACACACACCGGGAAAAACACGAGGGTCAGCAGCGCCTCCCACACCTGCGGGCGGCCGCGGGTCAGGACCGACTGCCACGCCGCCAGGGGGCGCGCTCACAGCCGCCCGCCAGCTCCCGACAACAGTCTCCCCAGCCTGGGCTCCTAACCTCGGCAGGTGCTCCCGCGTCCCTGCTCCGCATCTCTTCATCTCTCCCCATCTCGGACTTCTGTCTCTGCCCCTCTTTCCCCCGCTCTTTGTGTCTTCCTTGTCTCTCTTCCAGCCTCCCCCCACCCCATCTCTCTCTCTGTCTAGATCTTTGTCTCTTTCCCTGCCTCTGTCTCATTCTCTGTCGATTTTTTATCTTCCCTCCTACTCGGTCTCTCTTTCTTTCTTGGTACCTCTTCTGGCATCTCCATGTCTATATATATGGACATATATAAATATGTATTTAAAGATTTTATTTATTTATAGAGAGAGGGGAAGGGAGGGAGAAAGGGAGAGAAACTTCAATGTGCGGGTGCCTCTCGCGCGCCCCCTACCGAGGACCTGGCCCGCAACCCAGGCATGTGCCCTGACCTGGAATGGAACAGGTTACCCTTTAGTTCGCAGGCCCGCGCTCATCCACTGAGCCACGCCAGCCAGGGCAACATCCTTTTATATATTTTGTAGAAACCTATCTCTTTCCCTTGTGAGATTCTTCAGAGTCTCTTTCTCTGTCTCTGCTTGTCTCTCTCCCTCTTTCCTGGCCTCCTCATTCATCCATTTTTTCCCACGCTGGGAACGGTGCCCAGCTGCCCAACTGCCAGGAACCCATATATTCTCAGCCACCACCAAGGGAGAGCCTTCCCCCCGGTTCCCGCCCCCCACCGCGTCCCAGTCCCTGTGGGGGCAGAGCTCGTGACTTGCTGCCTCCCTCTCCCTCCACCTTTTTTCTCCCTGCTCCATCCCCCACCCACCCACCCACCCGACCTGGGACGCCTCCACTTCTCCAGACCCCAGCCGTGGTCCGGGGCCTGCGCTGCCCACCTCCTCCCCAAACCCCCTGGATTCCCCACCACCACCACCAGGGCATACAGCCCTGGCCGGGCTCTCCTTCCTTAGAATTTGGCCCCTGGGGACAGGGCTGATTCTAAAAGAGGCACAGTTTGGCTTCTCTCTCAGTCTCGTGCAATGAGTTCCCATGTTTACACGCTGCCTCCCCAGAGAGCCAGCCCGTGTTCAGTTCAGACCCGGGGATGTCTGGCCCCACCTCTCGTCTGGGAAATGGGGCCATCCCCAAGACTGGACGGGTTACACACCCCTAGCATGAGGCATTGTCGGTTCCTGACACGGGGAAAGCACTCAGAATGTGAAATCCCCATTCCCATCATCATCATCAGTACTAGTGCCGTTATCGTGGGCTGGTCAAAGTCCAGGACTCAGTCTGCCTGGGACTGGCACGAACCTGGGCACACAGGAAATATCCAGCAACACCCTGAACATATTTATGCAAAGACTCAAATGTGGCCTTTTCTCGTTAAAGATAAGGAGCAAAAGATGATAGAGTGTTTACTATTAGAAGGCCCCAGAGGTATCTTAAACACGAGCCTGGTAGGGAAAATATCTTTTCGGATCCCATCTCCACAGGCCCTTGTCGCTGTGTTTACTGACGGCTCGGGAAAGGCAGGACTTGGAAACGGCAAACCTGCACCGAAGCCACCAGGCGGGTTTGGGAAAAGCAGTGGAATTTCCTGCACAAGCTGTGAAAGGAACTCTTGCCTTGTGGTCGCTGAACTGGCCACTGTGTATATTGCAGGGGATCTCTCTTAATCAGAAGAAAATCCCAACCCCCTAAGACTGGCTTTCCTCCCTGCAGGTAAATAAGAGGAGATTCTAGCCCTGGCCAGGGGGGTCAGTGCTTGGAGCGGCATCCCGTACACCTAAAGTTTGAGGGTTCGGTTCCCAGTCAGGGTGTGTACGGGAGGCAACTGATTATTTCTGCCTCACGTCCATGTTTCTTTCTCTCTCTCAAATCAATAAACATCTCAGGTCAGGATTGAAAAATAAAATAAATAGTAAAAGGAGATTCTAGCAGATTCCCATCTTCCTTCTGGAGCACCCACTGCAAAAGGACACGTGGACTTGCCCTCCTTGGGAGAGGGGTGAGACACCTCAGGTCTCAGTGGACAGGAACACCTCCAAGAGGGGGTATCAAAAATCTAGGGGTATATATGGGTTGCCACCATAATTGGGGATGGGGATATGATCCCAGTCTGGTGACATCCAGCAACTCATGGGACAGCCACCCATAATACAGAATTGTCCCGTGTCCTGCCTGACTTCGAAACCTCCCACCGAAAACCCTGCCTATAATATTTGGATTCTAGTCCTGGCTGGTGTGGCTCAGTTGGTTGGGTAAACAGAAGGTCGCCAGTTCGATTCCCAGTCGGGGCGCATGCCTGGGTTGCAGGTTCTGTCCCCAGTTGGGACATGTACAGAAGGCAGCCGATCAATGTTGCTCTTTCTCTTTCCCTTCCCTTCTCTCTAAAATAAAAAATAAATAATTGGAGTCTAGAACTCAACCCTCTCTCATGTATATATGAGGTATTTTTCTTTACGGTTTAACACATGTCGAATACACTCATTTTTAATCTTGTAGCTACCTGCTCTTCCTCCTGCATGCTGGACCCTTGCATGGAATGGTCTCTGATCTTTCTCTTTCTTTTAATCCCAAACTTGTTCTTTATAAGTAGGTGCCGGCATCTGGCTCCCTCATCGTGACTTATTTTTTTAAAGATTTTATTTATTTCTTTTCATAGAGAGGGGAAGGGAGAGATAAAGAGAGGAAGAGAAACATCAATGTGTGGTTGCCTCTCACAGGCCCCAAACTGGGGACCTGGCCAGCAACCCAAGCATGTGTTCCGGCTGGGAATCAAACCGGTGACTTTTCAGTTAGTAGGCCTGTGCTCAATCCACTGAGCCACACTAGCCAGAGCTGAGCAGTTCTTCCCACGGATGAACTAGAACTTGCCTATGTGGTTGGCTTTCCAAAGTCAGTATAATGCCTGAACTTTGACATAAAGGAAAATCATCTCTCACAGAACATTTCCACATACAAACACTTTGGCACGGCTACATTAAAGGTCATGATGACGGCCTGGCTGGCTGTTCGAAGCCCTTCCACGTGCAGCAATTGTTGGTCCTCCTGTAGTCCTCTTAGGTTAGTACTATGATGACCTCCAGCTGGTGGGGGAAACTGAGGCACAGAGCAGGCAAGGAACTCGACCAAGGCCACACAGCTAAAAAGCAGCAGAGGTGGGATTTGAACCCAGGCCCCTGGCTCCAGGGTCCACACACCAAAATGAGGCCAAAAGCCCTCTCTCTTATTATCTAAGAACCTTGTATCAGCAGATTAAAGGGGATATAACAAAATATCTGTTATATAAAAAAAAGGAGCCTTGGGTATGAAGCGTTCAGAAGCAGCGGGTCTAGTTCAACCCCCTTCCATGGTTCGAATGTGAAAACTGAGGCCCAGAGAGGGTACGGATTTTGCCTGAGGTCACACAGCCCTCCTGGAGACAATCCAGAGCCAGACCAATCTTGCCACTGTCACAGCTCACTGCATCTAGGAAGAACTGGTGACATCTTTCTCTCAGGCCAGTTCCTTCAGTCATTTCACAGAAATGTCCCTTCAGTCTGGTCTCTGTTACTCCCAAAAGGATCCCCTGTGGCTACTTCTCCACGCAGAACCACCGAGTCTTACACCCTCGGTTCCCTACATCGGAGCCAGCTCCTTCTCTGGGGGGAATCTCACCTCCACCCACATCCCTACCCCACCTCTCATCCATGGTGCCTGAGATTTGTTTCAGTTTCGGCGTAAATGCTCACCAAAGGCCGTTCTAAAAACCTAAGTCAGAAGACCGTCCTTCTTAACAGCGACTGAGGGTTGTGATGTACTTTTTGCTCTGTACTTTTCGCTATGGCAGCCAGGAAACTCGGTGCCGCAGTTCCGGGCAATCGTGGCAACCGTCTCTCCCCCTCCCTCATCCCTGTCTTCTGGCGCCATCGGCCCCTTCCCTCTCCGTGACTTTGCCTCCCTCAGTTCTGCCTTTATATCATCTGCAAGAAATTTTTACGCCTCTACCTTCAGGTTCTTCCTGGAAAGAAACATAGAAACTGGCAAAGCCTGACTGGTACACATGAATAGATTCCACACGTGTGAAGGAATCCTGGGTAGCCTCAAATAAATTATGCATGTGCGTGAATGAATTAGGTAGGCCCATAAATAAATTATGCAAATGTAGGCGGCCGCATCTCTCTGGATTGTGGAAAAGACCAGGCAAATGTTTTAAAGGAAAGTTCCGCAGGGTGCGGGTTAAGACACTGGACAAGTGCGATGCAAATGGGTATGTGCCTGCGGGTGTACTTACGCAGCTGGGTCTCAGTTCTGTCTCACTCTTGGAATAAATTATGCAAAGTGGCCTTTGCTGCTGCGGCCTGAGCTTATACCAATGCTGATGAGAGTGTGAATTACAGTGTAGTGGCATAAATTATCCTAAGAACAGCCCTCAATGATGAATAATGAATGAAGGGTGCAGACCACAGGCTGCATAGCTGGTAAACACAGAGTTAGATTACGCAGCAGACGTGGGCACGCCTCTGTGCGCGTCCATGGATAAATTATGCAAATGACACCAAGTTACCCAAGTCAATTAACACTGTCAGAAAACACAAGGCTGGATTAGGCAACGGTAGCATGAATTATGCAAATAGGGGGTGCCTTATTGCAAAAGTAGCAATAAATAATGCACAGAGCCCGGGGAGCAGGAAAGCGCCAACACACCGAGCAAATACTTGGCTACAATGTCAACTGCTGTCTGCCTCCCACAGACCGTAAGGGCTCTGGCAGCTCGTGCCAGAGTTAAAAGGTGTCCCTTCTGGATGGGTGCATTGCACAAGACCCCCCCCCCCCCCGGGCGGATGAGCCCTTTCCGGGGTCTGCAGACCCATCTAGACAAGGCTTGGGGGCACCCACTGAGCTCCAGCCCCGAGCTCTAGGGCAGTGTGTGACCTGCACGGCGTAGCTGGTGGCCCTCTCGGAGGGGAGCATGCACTTCTGCAGACGCAGGAATCAACTCTCCGAGCCTGGGGGACCACCCCTCCGGTCAGACACACGTGCACCAAGGAGGTGTCCACGGGTCCTTGCTCACCTGGACCACCCCCGGGGAAAAGACGGCAAGGATGAGGTAAAGCCAGACGTAGGCGAAGATACTCCAAGAGGCCGTGACAAAGAAGACCCTCAGGTGCTTGATCTTGCGGCTCTCGCCGGCCGGGATGACGTAGACGCACACGGCAATGACCACAAACATGTTGAAGGCGGCGCTGCCCACGATGGTGCCGGGGCCCAGCTCGCCCGCCTGGAAGTTGTGGCCGCAGACCTCAATGACGGACAGCAGGATCTCGGGCGCTGAGGAGCCCAGGGCCATGAGCGTGAGGTTGGACACGGTCTCGTTCCAGATGCGGACGGTGCCCACGCTGGTCTCGCCGTTGGCCTTGGTGATGGTGATCTCCTTCTCCTTGGACGTGATGACCTCGATGGATGCCATGAAGCGGTCGGCGATGATGGACACGCCCAGGAACATGTAGACCATGGCCACAAAGTAGACCACGGCCCGTGCCGCCTTGTCACCCAGTGACGGGTCGTCGGGCTCCCAGACGGGCAGCAGGACTCCCGGCTGGCAGCGGTTGGAGCCCTGGCAGACCTCCGTGCTGGTGTCGCTGTCATTGGTGGCAGGAGGTGGCAGAGAGGGGGTTGGGGTGGCTGCCCCCAAGCACGGGGGAGCCCCCAGGAGGAGCGTGAATCCCACCAAGGCCAGGGGAGCCATGGGGGGGGGGCGGCAGGGTCCTGCATGGGGGAAAGGAGGAGGAAGACAGGTGAGGGGAGCACGCCCCTGCCGGACACACAGGAGTCGAGCCCTGCTGGGGGTGGGGAATGAGGGAGACAGAGAGAGACAGAGACCAAGGGAGAAAGACACAAAAAGATAAAGACAGGCGTGCAGCAGATGTGAGCATCATTTGGTCCGACCACTTCGGGAAACTGTAGCTGAACATTGCGCAAACTACGACTCAGCAATTCCGCTCCCGGGCATGCACCCAAGAGAAACAGGTCATGTGTCCACCAAAAGACACACATGAGGGCGTTCCCAGCAGCTTTATGGATAATAGTTGCCATCTTGAAATAACCCAGATACCTTTCAGCAGTAAAAGGGAGAAATATGGCAAGGGTGGGGAAGCACACTGTGGAATACTATACAGCACTGAAAAGGGAGTGGGCTTCAGATACACCCAATGACACAGATGAATCTCACAGACATGCAATACATGAATGAAGCCAGGCACAGAAAACACAAGCTGAGCCCTGGCTGGTGTGGCTCAGTGGACTGAGCACCAGCCTGTGAACCAAAGGGTCGCCAGTTCGATTCCCAGTCAGGACACATGCCTGGGTTGCAGGCCGGGTACCCAGTGCGGGGTGTGCAAGAGGCAACCACATATTGATGTTTCTTTCCCTCTCCTTCTCCCTCCTCCTCCTCCTCCAAATAAATAAATAAGTAATTTTAAAAACAAACAAAAAACGCAGGCTGAATGATTCAGTGGGTGAGGCAAGCAGCTGAAAGTGATTCATTAGGGTGATTCTAAGATTTCCGACTTGGCTTTTAAAACTGCTCGGAATCTGGGCAGTGGTGGCAGCTGGGGTGTCTGTCTCAGGTAGGGTTGGGGCGGGGCTGTGGAGGGCCTGTCCCACATCCTTCCCTCTCATGGGGGCAGGTGTCTCTCTAGTACCCCCAGTCTCGGTGAGGTATGTGACATATGAACCCTGTTTGGGGTTTTTTGTCCCGTTTGTGAGTATGGGCTCCACTGTTTTCATATTCTCTTCTCGCCTCTGGTTCTGGGTTTGAGTGGCTATTTCTGTGTCTTGTCCAGGTCTCCTTTAAAAATGCAAATCACTTCGCATCTCTCCTCTGCTCAGAAGCCTCCCCTTCTCGCTCAGAGCACCACGGCCCTCTGCCTGGCTCACCAGACCTCACACGATCTGGCCGTCACTCTGTCTCTGGCCCCATCTCTCTCCTCGCTCACTCGGCCCAGCCACACTAGCTCCTGGTGGGTCCTCTGACACAGCCACCGGGCAAGTTCTTGCCTCAGGGACTTTGCACTTGCTGTTCCCCTTTCTGCAGACTCTCGTCTCTGAATGTCCACTCCCTCTGCCCCTTAAAGTCCCCATGCACATGTCGCTTGAGCTTTCTATTGAAAGTGACAGCAGCCCCCCTGGGGGAGCCCGCAGCCACTTCACAGATGAGAAGGCCAAGGCTCAGCCAGGTGAGACAACTGGCCGAGTCTCCCAGCAGCGACTCTGTGGCTCCCAATTTCTCTCTCCAGGAGTGGCCCAGACTTCCAGCTCCTCTGCCCCACTGCGTCGCCATGGCAACCCAATAGACTATAAAAAAGGGAACTGAGAGAGGAAGGGAGGGATCCTCCGAGCCTCCACCAACCCCGACCCCTCTCTCCACCACCAGCCTCATTTCTTCCAGCACCTTCCATTTCTGCCTGAAAAAAGTTCTTCCTAGAGTCTAACCCACAGCCTGCTCCCAACACAGACCCACCTACTCAGGCACTCCTGGGTTGGGAGCTGGCTGGCTGCTCTGGGAGAGAGGGAGGGAGGGAGCAGCCTGTTGGCAGAACCTCCCAGGGAAGGAGTGTGTGTGTGTGTGTGTGTGTGTGTATGTAGGCGGGAGGGGGGGGGGTGATTCTTAAAGGGCCACCGCACAATTAGCCCCCTTCGGCAGGTCCCCTAATGATATGTCTAATTAGCAGCCCCCTAATTAGCAACGACTTGGGCATAATTACAAACCCACCAGGATCCAAAGCAAAGACTCATGCTCTTCTCCCTCCCTCCTCCCCAGCTTTCAGGAGGAACAAGGGCCACCTGGGAGGCAAGAATCCATCTAAAGCATCTAATCCCCTCTCTTGTGGAAGGGCCATGGCCTGGGAAGTCCTCCCTCTAGTCTAACCACCTGTCCCCCCCACTCCGTCGCCCCCCAGGGAGGCCAGCATTGGCCGAGGGCTGCCATGCCTGCTCTCCCTGCCCAGGGGCTGGACAAAACAGCTGGTTCAATCCCCTTTCCTCAAAAACCTGGCTTCCTCTCAGGGAGGCCTTAGGAAAGGAGAGAAAGCACAAGATAAATATTTGTGAGAGGAACAGCATGAGGTCTGAGCCCTGTCCCTGGGGAGAGCCTGGCAGGGGAGGGGGGACCCTCCTCCAGTCTCCTGCCTCTGCCTCTCCCTGTCCATCAGCAGCACTGAAACCTAATCTCGGTCTAGAATCCAGGGGCAAAAGGATCAGGTTGAGGCCAGGGTGGGAGCCGGACGGGCAGATGGCTGACACCCGGGGCTCGCTCTCTCTTCACTCCTGTGGGCCGGTGGCCAGCTGGGTCATCCCCAGAGCAAGCTCCAGGAGGGGGTCTAGCCTGGCATGAGGGAAGGGTGGGACCTGACTGCGCTGGTGGAGGGGGCCGGGGGTACCCGCTGCCCCTGGAATGAATGCAGAAGGTGGGGAGAGGTTTGCGAGGTGGAGACCCGGGATTCTGAACATGCACGCTTACTGCTCCTGGGTGAGCCCTGCGCCCTCCCAGCTGGCGATCACACTCACTCACACACTCACACACACACACACACGCACAGCGCTGGTGCTTTGATACACCGATGGGAAAACCTGGGTAAACCGGAGTCCAGGAGGGGAAAGAGCTCGGCCAAGCCACAGGGCTTCCAGCAAGGGGCAGAGCAGATGATGGCAACTCAGCTCGTGGGACTCCCAAGCTGGTGCCCTTGCTGACCCATTGGGAGCCCCACGTGGGCACCTGAGGACTCACTCCACCGCAGCGTGGGCTGCGCACTCAGGCGCACACCTCTCCCCTAATCATGCACTGTCACCACCTTCTCTGGGGCCCCCTGCCCTCCAGGAAAGAAGAAATGTACTGGCCAGGGACCTCTAGACTCAGAAGGGCCCCCCTAGGCACCACCAATGGGTGGTGGGGAAGCTTTTGAGATCCATCCCCACAAGGAGACTGGTATGAAGCAGGCACATCATGAGTGGGAGGGAGGTGAGACTTCAGGAGGGACCGGCCTGGGACCTAGAGTAGGAAAGGTACTCAGAAATTGTGAAGAGGCTGAATGAACACACAGCAAGAGATGTGGAAGTCAGACTACAGGCAGGACTGGTCTGTTCCATGTGAGGAGGAATGGGGAGGTCAGAGGGAAGAAAGGGCTGGCTCAACCTGTGCTACGGAGGGTACGGGTTAGACCGCAAGGACCAGCCTCAGAATGCCAGAAACAAGCTGGGAGGACCGGGGCTCAGTCTTCGGGGAGGCACAGGGTGGGCGCCGGCTGATGGGTGGGAGGGAACTTGTCTGCAGAACAGAGAGGAGTTCAGGGACTCCTATCCTTCTGGGGGAGCCCACTCTGCAGGGCGGACCTTGTTCCTCCAGGTCCCCCCCTTACACCCCACCAGGGGTGGGGACAAAGGTGTGGGGAGAGTTAACGGGCTGCCAGGGAGAGGAAGAGAGAGAGGAGGAAAAGAGAGAGGCGAGGGCCAGACACCAAGAGACAGAGGGACAGGGGAAGGGGCAGGGAAGACGAAGGAAGACACACACCCCTGCGTGGGGACAGACAGACAGACAGAGACACAGGAAAGCTGAGACAGTGGAAACACAGAGATGGCGAGAGAGGAAGGCAGAGAGGAACAAGGACTTACACAGAGACGGAGTGCTGGAAAGGCACCGAACGGACCCAGGCACAGGGAGGCGCGGGCAGAACGAGAGCAGAGAGAAACAGAGGGAGAGGGAGAGGGGAGCGGAACTCAGAGAGACAGGCGCACTCGGCAGGACAGAGACCCCTGAGAGACGTGTCCACAGACGAGGAGACCCAGACACAGGAAGTGGGGGGTGGAGGCAGCGCACTCCAGAGGTGGGGGATGGGGGGGCTTCCCCAGACCTTCCCCAGACGGCGTGGGATGTTCTCGTCCCCTCTGTGCCCAGGAGGGGCACCCCCCAGCCCGACTCGCACCCTGGAACGCACGAGGGGCTGAGACGTTGGTTGCTTGTGGTGCTCCCACCCCACCGAAGAGCCCTGGTATCCCCCACCTAGAATATGCAGCCCCCCACCCCCCATAAATGAGTTAAGGGAGAAGCGGCCTCTGGCTCCACAAACACCCCCCTCCACCAGCCTGGGGAGACACAGTTGTTCCCTTCATGCCCCCACCTATCTGGGGGTCTCTTACCTGCAGCTACAGCCTGGGAAAGGTCCCCCCAGCACTGGGAGGGCAGTGGTGGGTGACTCTGCCCGACAGAGAGAGAGACAGAGAGAGAAAGAGAGGGAGAGAGGGAGAGAGAGAGAGGAGCTGGAGACTGAGAGGGAGAGCCAGGGAGAAGGGAGGGAAGGGGATCGAGGGAGGAGAGGAGGAGGGGGGAGGGACACGGGGGAGGGGGAGCTGGCTGTGAGGGAGGAGGAACGGTGGAGAGAGGGAGGAGGAAGAGGCGGGGAGAGGGAGGCGGTCGGAGGCGGGGAGGCTTGGGGAGGGGCCTGGAGGGACTTCGATGGGAGGCGGCGGCCCAAGCCTCCCACCTACCCACCCACCGGCTTCAGCACCACCGGCAGGGACAGCGGCGGAGGGCGCTCTGGGTATGTTTGGTGTTGGGGGGGGGTGGGGGGGTCATTCAGAGGCATCCTCCGCCCCCAACCTCAACACACGTACAGTCTCTGATCCATATAAGGGTCAAAGACGCAAGAAAAAGCTACAAATAGTTCAGGCGCCCAGAACTGGGCGGAGGACAGGAATGTTTAGCCAGTCCGGTCCAAATTCACAAGCCGTGCCTGCAGACGCAACCTCAGGCCGGTCCGCAACCACCACAAAGGCACCCATTAATAATAACAGCAGCAGCTGCCGTTCACGCGTCCTTTACCGCGTGCCAGGCACTGTTGCACTCATAAATTCTTTTATAAGCACGTGACACGTTGATACAACTCACCCTCATACCGACCCTGTGAGGTAGGCACTATTAGCTTTATTTTACAGATGGGAAAACCGAGGCACAGAGGGGCGTGTGGCTTTGAGCTCTACCAGGGATGCCCAACCTTTTGGCGTCTCTGGGCCACATTGGAAGAAGAGTTGTCTTGGCCCACACATTAAATACACCGCGACATGTAATCACAAAAAAAATCTCATCCTGTTTTAAGTAAATTTACAATTGTGTGGGGCCACATTCATAGCCATCCTGGGCTGCATGCAGCCCGCGGGCTGGACACTTCTGTGACTACACCCTTTTATTTTTTAATCCTCACCTGAGGACACTCCCTTAATTGCTCTTAGAGAGGGAGAAAGGGAGAGAAACATCCGCCCGGACCGAAGACTGAACCCACAACCCAGGCATGCGCCCTGCCCGGGAACTTGCAGCCTTTCGGTTCGAGGATGACGCTCCCGTGAGCAGAGCCACCCCAGCCAGGGCCAGGCTCTGCCCCCGTAACCTGCCACCATACTGTCTGGGACCAGAAGTCAGGAAGCGAACTGTCCTTTTTTAAAAAAAAAAAAAAAAATTTTTATTTTTAGAGAGAGGGGAAGGGAGGGAGGGAAACATCACTGTGTGGTTGCCTCTTGTGCGCCCCCTCCTGGGGACCTGGCCTGAAATCCAGGATGTGCCCTGACTGGGAATCGAACAGGCAACCTTCCAGTTCACAGGCCGGCACTCAGCCCGCTGAGCCACACCAGCCACGGCAGACCATGGTAATTCTGATGGGGTCCGACCTCAGCCTTCTTCACAGGGGTCTAGTGTCAGGCGCTCTGCCTCCTCACAGTAGTCCTTTCCTCTGAGGCTCAATTTCCTTGTCTTCCTACTGGGACCTCGTCTCAGATCCAGAACTTCCTGCTGGGGCCCCACCCCGGGCCCTTCCTTTACAGTCTAGTCTTCTCCCCAGCGGCCTAACATCAGCCCTCCTACTGGGGCCCGGGCCCGTGCCTTCCCTCTGAGGTCTGCACTGCAGTCTCTCCTCAGCCCTGCCTCTGGGTCTCCCACACCCCCACCCCTCCATTCTCTGGGTGCATCCGGCACCCAACACGGGGTGCTGGGCTCTTGTCCAGCGCCCACTGAACAGAAGGTTAAAGACAGCGGAGAGTTTGGTTCCTTTGGGCGTGTAAATCATCAGTGGCTGGCCAATTCTCACCTGGGGCGCCAGGGGGATTGGGTGAGCCCGCCCCATTTTCCAATGGGGACACTGAGGCCCAGAGGAGTGTCAGTTGAGGTCAAAGGGCAGCCTAGAGCAGAGTGAAGCAGGGACTCATAGCTCCAACTCCCTGGGGGCCTGGGCAGGCCACTCCCTCCCTCGGGATTCTCCCCAGGCCAGGAAGGGCTGCAGGCGGTGCCCAACTCAGAGCAGTGGGTGGGTGCTCAGGGGGCTGATGCCCCGGCAGGCCCTGGGCCCAGTCTATCGCCCAGTTCCTGGGGCTGACGTCTGCTCTGCTCTACTTGGTGCCGAAGCCGCGTCAGGACCAGCTCGGAGGCCTGGATCAGGCTGTGCTGTGGGAACAGGGGGGGAGGGCGGGGCTCAGAGCTGCAGGGCTGCAGGTTAGACCACCCCAAAGGTGGGCCAAGAGCAAACCACAGTGTGGGGGTGGGGAGGAGTCTCTGGCCGGGGCGGAGGTCAGACCCAGGGAATGGCCTTCTGTGAACTTCCAGTGGGAGGAGCAAAGCCCTGACCCACCTGGACGGGCCTGAGGTCAGGACTTGAGAGATCGCATTATGTGGGAAGGGGGCCTGCCCATGGAGAGAGGCTGAGATCAGACCACAGGGCAGAGACAAAGGTGACCCTCTGGCAGAAAAGGACAGGCCAAGGGGACAGAGGAGGCACAAAGTAGAAAAGAGAGGCTTGCGTCCCCCCGTGAGGGACAGAGTTACAGCCTGGTCGGAGAGTACGAGGTGAGACCCTCATGGAAGGGACAGACGATCCCAGGGAAAGGGCTTGAAAGTGACCGCAGTGCGGACAATGTGACAGGACAGGTGGAGCAGTGAAAGGGAAGTCCTGTCCCCACCGCCCAACCAGCCTCTTCCGCTGCGGTCTGGGTCGGACCTCCCCATGGAGCTCCCCGGGGTCCGACCTCGGGCCTTTCCCCTGAGGCCTGACCTGGGCCCCGGCTCTGGGGGACAGACTGCAGCACAGCCCAGGCACGGCCTCAGCGGAGCCGGCGAGGCTAGACTCCGGCAGAAAGAACCCAGGTTAGACGCTGCGGGAAAGGATCCTGGGATCGGACCAGAGGGAAGGAGAAGCAAATGCCTCGTTCAGAAACATGTTCACCACGGCCTCAGGGGTGGGGGCGGGCCACGGGAGAAGGTCAGAGGTCAGACCACAGTAGCTGGAGGTGGAACTGCAATAGAGGCTGGGGCTGGATATGAGGTGGTGACAGTGGCGGGGCAATGGCAGTCAGGCCGTCCGGGGAGGGTCAGAGGGAGGCAAGGCATAAGGGACGAAGAACAAAAGTCAGAGAGGCGAAGGGGTGCTGGGGGTGGCAGATGCCGCATCAGACTCCCCCTCGCCCCCAGCCGAGACTGCTCCCTGGCTGCCCCTTCTCCCCGGAGTTGCCCTTGGCCAATTGAAGTACCACCTAGATAGAGATTACTGTGCCCCCTGCCCCGCAGCCAACCCTCTCGCCTGAAGGTTGGGACTCCCCCGCCCCCAAGAACACCCCCTCCATCAAGCAGGTGTGCAAAGCCCCGTCCCAGGACCCCAGGACCCCGGCCACCTGCAGGATGTGCACGCCCTTCAGAGAGACCACGGCGAGCTCCTGCAGCCCGTCCCCAGTCAGGTCCGCGTGAGCCATGGCCAGCAGCGGGCTGGGGAAGCTCCTCTGCCACAGGAGGCGGAACCCGGGCGCAGCCTCGGCGAGTCCACCCTTGGGGCTGCAGTACTTGTAACAGAGCAGCTCCTGCAGCGGGGAAGGGGGGCCGAGGTCACACAGGGCGAGCAGGGCACTGGAGGGGACAGCAGGCAGGTGTCGGCCCCGCCCTCAGGTCCCACCTGTCCATAGGTGGCCACCAGGACTTCTGGATGCCCATCCAGGTCGATATCGGTGACCAGGCCACAGAGGACGCTGTCAAACTGGTCACTGCCAGGCAGGAGAAGCTGGTCCTCAAGGCCCCGGTTCAGCAGGTCCCTGAGGGCCCCCACCTCGGGGGGAGGCTGAGGTCAGGCCATAGCGCCCACCACCCTCAGCGCCAGACCCCCAGCTGGGGACCCATACCGCTACACTCGGAAAGTCTAGACACACCGTTCCCCAGGAACCCCGGATACCCTCATCCCCAACCTGGTCACCTTCACCTCCACCTCGGGGCGCGCACACCCTCTACTCCGAGCATCCCCATCTGCCACCCTCCATGTGAAGCCCACACTGGCCCCTGGAGGTGGGTCCATTTCACTCCCCAATGGAAACCTATATGGTTCCCTTGGGGATCTAGACACCCACACTGTCCCCGTGGAGCCTGCAGAGCTTGGTCCCCACCGGGACATCGTCACTGCCCACCCAGCATGCCCCCGCTGCCTCGCGCTGGCTCACAAGAGCCAAGGAATCTTCAGAAGTCTGTAAGCTTGTCGGCTTTACGCCAGCAGCCTGAACTCTGCTGTGGTGGGAGTGTTTACACCATGGGAATTGGCAAATGGTGTTACAAATCAAGCCTTTTCTCACCAAGAGGCGGTTGGGACACATTTGGCAGCACACTTTGTCCCCCTCCTCCAGGGACAGTGGACATCTCAGCGCCCATTCCACACTCCCCACTATGAGTTCTGGCCTTAAACACTCCTACCCCCTCCCTGAACATGTTTACCTGCCTGGCCCTGAACAACCTCACGGGAGTGGGGGGGTTTTCTGCTGAGAAGGCCAAGGTTAGACCACAGGGCAGAGGCATAAGGTTACACGGCCCCCACGGGCCCCGGCCCCTCACCGATACACCACGGCTGGCTCCAGCATGCTGGCCACGAGCACGCTGTACTCCTCCCGCGGTGGCCTGTCCTGGGTCTCTGGGGAAAGAACATGAATCGGGGGTTGGTCTGAGGGGATAGGTTCTAGGCTCTTCCTCATGGCTCACTCCCCTCAGTGAGTGACGTAGGCTGGACCTACATGCTATAGAGGGGGGACAGAGGTCAGACCATGAGAGAGCCACGGGTCGGACGCCAGCAGGGGGAGGAACAGCTGTTAGAGGACGGCAGAGAAGGTCTGAGGCCACGACAGCAGAGGCCACAAAGGTGGATGACAGCAGGCAAGGCCAAGGTTACACCGAAGTCCGAATGGCAGTGGAAGGAGGAATAAGCATCAGCCTGGGGGACAGAGGGAGTCAGGCCAAGGCCGACACTCGTGAAGGGCTGACACAGTAAGATGGACAGAGCGACATGCTGGGGAAGGGGAGACGGCGGGTGGTGGGACATCGGGAGTCCTCAGGAGAAGCCTGGGGTTAGAGTGCAGCAGGAGGCAGAGCCAGGTTGGGGAGGCGGGCAGAGAGAGTCTTGGTGTGAGGGGTGAAGGTCAGACACCAGGGGAAAGGAGGAAGTCTGCTGCAGGTCTCAGATGATACCACAGAGGCCAGGAGCTGGAAGTGACAATCTGAGGGGGTGGAGGGGAGGGAAGGGACTCGCTGCAGCTCTGTGGGAGGGACCGAGGGTGGGGTGGCAGGCCGAGTACAAACACGGGCGAGGGGAGCCAAGCCTGCAGAGCCGCCCGCACGTCCGTCCAGAGCTCACCCTTGGGTGCCGAGAGGCTGAACACGATCACTCGGGAGATGGGGCCATCCTGAAGGACTGTCCACGTCTGCAAAACCTCTGCGTGGAGGGTGAGCACTCAGGGCCCCACCCTGGCCTTCAGCTGCCCAGCCCAGCCCACGCCAGCCCCACACCCTGCCTCACCTCGGCTCCGCTGGTCCACATGGGCCACACGGACATAACCACTCTGACAGCCGAGCGCGGAGAGTCGCCGGGACGTGCCGGGGAGGTTGTGGACATCAAGCCAGAGGACGCTGGAGGGTGAGCGGGAGGAGAGAGGGGCCGCAGGAGCATCCAGCCCCGCCCGGTAGCCTTGGGACCCTGTTGCTGCCTGATCTCTCTGAGGAACTCCCCACCACCCACTTTCTTTGGGGGTCAATTCCCACCCACACCTCCCCACACACCCCAGCCAGCCTTGGCCCCGTCTGGCTGCTTTCGGGGGCTCTCCTACCTACTGGTCAGGTCTGTAAGCTCTGGGAAGAGGTTTTCCACGGGTTGTTCCTCGAACTGATGTAGCCCCTCGTTCTGGGGGAACCAAGACCCAACCCCGATTTGGAGTTAGTGGCCAGCCCCTGAGGGCCCCAGGAGGGCTGTGCCCACCACGCCTCCCCCGTCTCACCTCCTTGTAGAGATGAATGGCCGGGTCGTTCCCACTCAGGAGAAACACGGTCTCCCGTTGATCCCCAACCTGGACCCTGAAAGCAGAGAAATCCAGGACCCCATGGTGGCAGAACCCGAGTGCAGCTGAGTGTGTGTGTAAAACACTCTTGCAAAAACTCCAGCCTGCAAGAACCCTGACAGCCTGGGATTGCTCTAGCCCCTGGGCCCGGGCTAGGGTCTCAGGACGCAGAACTGCACAGCAAGTTTGCAGGCTAGCACCTTCCCGGTTTCCAGAGCCCTCATCTGCTAAACCTTCATTCCAGTGTGATTCGGGAATCGCACACCGAGCTCTAGAATGGGTCACAGAAGCCCAGGACACGAGAACCTCTTTATCCAGAACTCCAGTGCTCCAGTTCTGTTATCTGTCTCCTTTAAAATCCTAGACCTTTTAGAAACCTCCACCAAGGATATTCTGACTCAGAATGGTACAATATCCCAACGCTAGAATCCAGAACACCAGAGTCTAAAACTCTCACCTGTTGGGCCAGAGCTTGGCAAACTGTGACCCCACAGGCCAAATCCAACCCACCAGCTGTTTTTATAAATAAGGTTTTATTGAAACACAGCTGTCCCCATTCATTTATGGTCATGAATGGCGGCCTTCTTGCTACAGTGGCAGAGGAGCAGCTGTGACCTCTGTCACCCTCGAAACCTCGTGTTTATCACCTGGGCCTTTACAGAGAAAGTTCGCCAACACCCGTGCCAGACCGCTGGTGTCCCAGGATGGAACCCAGAGGTCTAGAATGGAATTCTCCTACTTGTGGAATCTAGAACCTCAGTATTCTGGATGTTCTGTATTGTAGCTCCTGTATTAAAATATGACAATGCTAGGACTTCATCATGACAGAAACTCAGAATGATCAAACTGTAGAACTTTCAGATCTTGGAATCTCAGAGCTTGCAACTCTAGAAAAGAGCATTTCTGGTTCTTCGAACGTCCAAATCAAGAACACCAGCACCTGAGAATTCGAGGTGTCTAGAATGAGGGCGCTCAATTAACTCGCAGATTATCTAGTTTGGCGGTACAAAAATGGTAGCCCATCAGCTAAGTCTGGTCCATGCACACCTTCAATGAACGAAGCTCTGGAAAAACGAAACTAGAATCTGAGGGTTCACCGGCGGTTTGCGGGTCTGGTTCCCGGCAGCCCCACCCCCGCAGGCGCGCACGCTCCCTATTGTTTCATGCCTGGGCTCACTTACTCTGCATGGCACAGCTGGAAAGGGGTGAACTGGAGCTCCAGGTTCAGGCAGCTCTCTGCAGGGGAGCACAGGCAGATAGGCATGGGCCAACAGGAGCCCCTTCCACCTTCTCCATCCCTCCTCCCCTCCAGGCCACACTTACGGGCAATGGAGTCCAGGTTGTACTCTGAGCCAGGCTCGTAGTCACAGTAAATGTTAAGGAAAGGGCTGCCTTTGTCCCCTGAATCCTGGGGGATAAAACTGACCTCAGGGGAGGGGAGGAGCGGCAGGAGGGATTGGGGTCAGACTCAGTAGGCTCCACCCCATGTGTGAGGAGGAGGGAATAGGTAGGTGGGGGAGACTCTGTGTACCTTGATAAACGTGATCCCCACCACCAGGCCCCGCTTTGGGGGTGACTTGTTGAAGGTGTCGATGGAGACAATCTCGGCATCCACTGGGAGGGGACAGTTCAAAGTTCGAGTTTCAGGCAGACTTAGGGACACAATACCCCGAATCAGGGTGACCCCTGACCTTTAGGGCTCAGTAACTTTTAATAACTGCAATTATGACTTCTGCATTTCAGAGAGTTCTGATTACCATCACGGTGGTAGGAGGGATCCCGAACCTAACCACTTCCAGGCCCCTAACATCTCTGTGCTGACTCCAAAGCCTCCTGATTACCACTTTCGACCCCCTTCAGTCACTCTGGTCACATCCGCCCATCAATCCGGCTCAGACACAGCCTCAGAAGCCTTCTCAACACCACCTTCCCGGCCCCCCGACGCCATAGCGCCACGCACCGGGTATGTAATTGAACTGCAGCTCCTTGGCCACCGGCCGGATTTTCTGTCGGAGGTCTTGGTAGCGGAAGCCCAGCACCTTGCCTTTAAGGGTGGCGGCCAGCAGTTCTCCGCGCCCGCCCGCGCCCCCCGCCAGCCCGTACACGTTGCTCTGCGACGAGAAGCGCGTGAAGCTATCCTCGCGCAGCGGGCAAGGCTCCGCGGCCACGGCCGCCTCCCCCATCACGCACCTCAATCTCTCACTCCGGCAGCCCCCTCCGCGGCCCGCGCCACCCCACCCACCGCTGCTGAAGCGACCTGGACTTGGCGGAGCCCACTGTCACGCAGCCTGACGACCTACGGAAACTGCCGTCGCTGCCCTTTACCAAGATGGCCGCCAGCCGGGCTTCCCTCGGGACTGCCCCAAAGCGCCTGCGCGCTGTGTGGATTACCGCCACCATAAAGCTCAATGTTTGTGTCAGGAACTGCTTTAGCCCTCCGCATCCATCAGTTTACTTAAAACTCACAAGCAGGCCGAGGTAGTTACTGTGTTATAGATGAAGGAATTGAGGCACAGAGAAGTAAGTCACTTGTCTAAGATCGCACACCTAGTAAGAAACAGTAGTAAAACCCAAAAGGATAGCTCTATAGTTTAGTCGCATCTCTTTTAAAATGGAGAAATGTATTATTTTTACCCCAAGGGGAAAGATCTAGCTCTCTGTCCTGACAGATAACCTCCTCCTTTACTGAGTGGCTTTTTCACGTTGACCCTGATTATCCCATTGAATCCTCATAACCACCTTTCGGTTACGGCGCATTGGTTTATTCAGCATTTATGGGGCACTTAAACAATGTACCTTCCCAAATTCACTTCGACAACCCTTGCAACGTCCCTGCAGAGGCTTATTTATTTGCCCAATTTATAGAGGCTGAAATTGAGGCTCAGGGAGAGTAAGTCCCTTGACTGATAGGCCAGGGAGTGACGGACAGAATGCTAACCAGGTGTTTCTAACTCCCGGTCTTCAGAGGTTCCTGTGTGTTTTGTCCCTTGAATGGCATCAGGGGCATGGGGACTCCACACCTGTATGTTGTTTCCGGTGTTGGCCGACTGTTCTGTCACCTCCGCCCCCGGCCATGCAGAAAGCACACACACGCGCACACGCACACACAGCTTGCAAGCCCCGTGATGGCAGTAAAATCCCCAGCACCTGGACTACAATGCCTGACACAATGCACGCATTCAATAAATGTGTTAAAAATCCACAAACTACGAGCCAGGCCTTTTGCCAGACACTGTTGCATAAGAGACATCAAAGGAACGTTGTCAAAGGCAGATGGGATGCGGAGGGTGAAAAGGAGTGTGTCCATTCTAGATTTCTGCATTCGGGGAGTGAGCGCTCCTGGAGGGCAGGGTCTCTGGTAGCCTCTTAACTACGTTCACTTAGTATTTGTGGGGCAAGTGGATAAATTACAGGTTGAAAAGAACTGTCCTGTTCAGTGGTTTCTATCCCTAGCTGCACATTTGAATCACCTGTGGAGCTTTCAGGAAACAAACAACCCCAAAAGGGTGGGGAACCTCACCAAACCAATTTATTGGTGCGACACAAGCTTGAATACTTGAAATTTTTTTATTTATTGACTTGAGAGAAACATGGGTCTGTTGTGCCACTCATTCATGCATTCATTGTTTGATCCTTGTATGTGCCCTGAATGGGGATCGAACCCGCAACCTTGGCATATGGAGATGGTGCTCTAATCAACTAAGCTACCTGGCCAGGGCCAAACTTGAGTCTTTTTAATGATTTCAAGCACAGCTAAGATTGAGAATTACTTTCAGTCACAACAGAAATAGATGTGTTTTTTTTAAGATTTTATTTATTTTTAGAGAGGAAGGGAGGGAAACATCAATGTGCAGCTGCCTCTCACACGCCCCCTACGGGGGGCCTGGCCTGCAACTCAGGCATGTGCCCCGCCTGGGAATCAAACTGGCGACCCTTTGGTTCACAGCCTGCGCTCAATCCACTGAGCCACACCAGCCAGGGCAGAAATAGATTCTTAAACCATTGTTCAGCCTGCGCCTGTGACAGACATCAGTGATCAACCTCAGGTCTCAGGGGTCTTAGCTGAGCTGGAGGCAGCCATTATCAGTCGACAGAGTTGTGGGTGCAGAAGGGGAGAGAGCTGCAGGGCGGGGTGTTGCACAGGCCACTCCATCCCGGCCCTAGGCACGAGCACTGTCTGCAGAGCCCACCCTGGTTTCCAGGCAGCCCCTCCTCCGCCCCGCTCACATCCCTACGTTATCCCTGTTATCCCATCACAGTGACTCTGCCTGCCTCCTGCATGAGCCCCCTCCCGCTGTCCCTGTCCAGAGGTGGGGAGCACAGGCACATTGGACGGCGCACCTGACTCACAGGCCCACACAACAGAGTGCGCAGGCGGGTGGCCCTTGCCCACCTTTCCAGGGCAAAGGGATTCTGTCATCTTCTCTCCCACTCCCCATACCCACTCAGTCCTCTATTCTGCCACCAAAGCTGCTTTCTCCCCCACCCTGTGGCACATGGAGCAAGTGCTACTGGGGCTTTCTGCACTCCCTCTGGGGTGTCGTGGACGTGGGTGAGGCTGGGAGATTCAGAGGGCCTCTCCCACTCCGTCACCCCACCGCTGCACCCACCCTCCAGCTGCTCTGAGGGCTGGCCCTGTTGCCCACCCCGTGCCCAGCTGAGGAAGCCAAGGCCCACAGGTGAAGGTGCCCTCCCCTTCCCATGCAGTGTGGCCAGAGTCCGTGGGGGCACCAGGAAGGACAGGACTCCAGCCCCAGAGGAAGGAGGGGGAGGCAGAGGTGAAGAGGCAGAAGGACTCATGCAAAAGTGTTGTTGTTTTATTTTTTGGGGGCCAGCTGCAGCTTCCGACTGATGACACCTCAAAGCACTGGGGTAGGAACAGGTGTGGGGTGGGTGCAGGACGGCCCCCCAAGCTCCAGGGCCTGGGGTCTCTCTGGGGAGGTCAGGGCTGCAGTAGGCTGGGCGGCTCCCGGCGCTGGGGGAGAAGGAGCCCACCCCCAGCAGCTCCATGTGCTCTGAGCTCGGCTGGGGGAACAGAAGTGGGGAGACCGAAACCAATCTCATGCCTCAGCTGGTCAGGAGAGGGGGGCCAGATGCTGACGGCATGTCCCCTGCCTCCCGCCAGGGCAGCACCCACAGCGAATAGGTCTACATCACAGATTTTGTATTTTGGGGTCGAAAGGGGTACCTTTGGGGCTTAAATAAATGGGCAGGGGGAGGGGTGCAGCGAGAACAGAGGGTGGCTGTCCCCAGCTAGCAAGCGGGGTTCGGAGCCTGCACTGTGGCCTGTGGGATGCCTGGGGGGAGAGAGGGAAGGTCCCAGCCCAGGTCCTGGGCCACCTCTCTCTGGGCTCTCGCTGGCGTTGGAAGGGCTGCCGGGGAGAGCAGAGGGGCGGCGGGGAAGACGGGCTCCAGGGCCGGGCGGGGCTTAGCGCAGGTCCTCTTCGTCACCCTGGATGGTCTTCTTGACGCGCAGCAGCATGGTGGTGAGCCACTGGTCCAGCCGGGAGATGGAGTCGTACTCCTTCACCTGCGGCACACACCGCACTGGCCGCTGTGCTCCCGGGCGGCCAGTCCCACACCCAGCCCGGCTCACTCCGTCCCAGCCCTGGGGCCCCAGGTCTCTGGTCACAGGATCCTCTAGATGTGTCCTTCCAGCCAGCCAGCCAGCCAGTCAGCCAGCAGGGTCGGAGGAGGAGCGAGGGAGGCAGTGAGCCGCTGGCTCCCTTTTATACCATTACTAACCTGAGTGTGAGGCTTCCTTTCAGGGAAAAAAATAGATTTTGTAGCTTAAAAAAAGGGGTCTAGCTTCCTTGTGTTAGGGTTGGGAAGCTGAGGCCTGGAGATGTGACCAAGGCCTGCCCCGAGTGGCACTGGGAGCTGGGAGGCTGGAGAGAGAACCCACGCCCTTCCTGCCCCAACTTCTCCATGCAGAGCCTCCAGATATCCCGCCACTACTGGGGGCAGGAGGGACCAGGGGGAGCTGGTCTGTCATCATTAGAGACCTACAGTTCCCGAGGGGCAGGTGCCCAGCCCTGAGGACCTGATCAGGTCCTGAGCAGGGCACAGCCGGGCTCCAGAACATGCAGAAACATCTGTGGTGCAGAGCGTTGAGGGCACTTGTTGCTGGAAGGACAGCCCCTCACCCCCACCCCACCTCCTCTCCCGCTCTCAGGAGGTGAGGATGTCTCCGCTCATTTCCTTCCTTCTCTGCTCCGCTGGGTCACCCAAAGCGCCCAACGAGAGGTGGCCCTCAGCTGCTCGGCCAGGGGGACTCCGAGTGGGCAGGCAGACATGGGTCTGAAGCCAGCTCTGCCCCCGAGGCACCAAGGCCAAGTGCCCTCACCATCCTCAGCCTCGTGCCATCATCTCTGCAATGGGAAGGACACTCCCTGGCCCTCTTGGGGCCCCTTTGGAGGACTCTGGGGTGAACTGGAGAAAGGGATTCACAGCTAGGGGCCAAGGCCAGGGACACACAGGCTGAGGGGTGCGGCAGAGTGTGCCTGAGATGGGCAGCCAGCCTGTCAGCCACTCACCGCCTCAGTGTAGCTGTCCACGTTCTGCTCTTCGTGGGCTTCTAGCAATTTCTGTAAGAAAAGGACAGGCAGGGGTCAGGGGCCCCAGCTGGGCTGGGTTACACCCACGCACATGCCATATGGGGGGATGAGCATCAGGGACTCCTGTGTGGGAGATGGAAAGGCCGTGTTCCAACCCTGCCTGTGTCGGAAGTGACCTGCAAGCTCGTGGACACAGGCCACGTGTGTGTGTGTGTCCCAGCACAGCCCCGACTGGCCCCATCGCTGCCTGAGTCTGGTCTCAATTAGAAAACAGAGACCCAAATGGTAGAAGAGGAGAAAGAAAATAAAAACAAAACCCCTTGAGAACCACTGCACGAATCTTGGTGATCACACTAATTGGAACTCCGCTTCCAGGTTTCCAGTCCCGGGCTCCTGACCACCCACTTCCAGGCCCAGATGCGAGGGGGGCAGGGATAGGGCCCCCAGCACTCACTTTCATCAGCTTGTACTCCCGGGAATCGGAGAAAGCGGGGAACAGCTCCTCATACTTCTGGACAGCAAGCTGAGCATCGGGAGAGTGCGGGGAAGGAAGGGGACAAGCTCAGGAAGAGGGGCTGTGGAGCCGCTGGCCTGACAGCCAAGGGGATCTGGGGACAGCTTGGGCCCTGAGTTGGCTCTCTGTGCCTGTCCCCCAGCCTCCATATCACCTGGCTCTGTGCCTAGCGGCACCTCCATGGAGCTGAGCTCAGCGCCAGCCTGGCTGCAGAGACAGCTGGTGGGGATGGTGAGGTGCAGAAGGAGGCGCGGGGAGGGATTCCCAGGCCAGGGGCCAGTGCTCCTTCCCAAACCCGGTCACCCAGGGGAGGGAGAATATGACAAGTGCCTGCGTGCCTGCCATGTGCCCAGGCCTGGTGCTGGGCACCTCTCACAGTTCACCAGCACGAGTGTCCAGGGAGGGTCACGTGATGGAGACCCCGGTTTTGTGAGCAGGGACCTGAATCGGCTGGGCTTCCCCTGCCTGATGCAGGAGCAGGAAGGGGGGGGGGGTTGGGTGGCTGGAAACCCCCAAGAACTCTGGAGTCCGACTCCATCCCTGGCCACTCCCTGCCCCCTGCCAGCACTGACCCCTCTAGCCAGGAGGCCCTGAGGGTGGGGGGGTGGGGGGCAGGAAGGCTGTGGCGCCCCAGAGGTCTGGGTCTGGGCCGTGTTCACTAGGCTCGGGGCCTTGAACGAGGGACTCTGGTCACGACCTGTGTCTTTGCCTGTGACATGGGGGACAGTGATGCCGGCCTCAGGGGGAGCAGTAAGGGTTCAGAACGTGTTGTCAGGAAGAGTGAGCCCAGCACCAGTGGGCCGGAAACCGGAAAGCTCAAACACTAAGGGGCTGGGCAGGTGGCTTCGGGGCACAAACGCACCGGGGAGAGCAAGTGGTACTCGCCGCAGGTGACTGTCAGGGTCCGGACATGAGGGGCCCCCTCCTAAGGGGCTGAGGGGACCTGGTCTGGGGACAGTGGCCCTGGTGCTCCAGGGGCAGTCGACAGGTGGGCAGGGAAAGCTCTGGGCAGGCTCACCTTGGCATTGAGCATGTCGATGCAGAAGTGGCAGAGGGCCGCCTTGAAGAAGTAATCCTTGGCGCTGTACTTGAGGAGGGGGCTGTCCATCGCGGTGGTCCCCACCTACGGGGGTGTGGAGGCTACATAGTGAGCACATGTCAGGCCACCAGAGGGCTGGGGTCACTGCCAGGCACACGGGCACCAGCTGGAGGCGGGGCCCATGCCCCAGGGGAGCCGGTAATGGGTAGTGCGTGACCAAGAGGTGCGGCGGGGGGGGGGGGGGGGGGGGGAGCTGCCACAGGGCCAGGTGCCTGTGCGCCTCCCAAGATGGGCAGAGGGAGCAGCCTGGCTGTCAGGCCCGACTGGAGGCTGGCACGTTGGCAGGCACAGGGGCGGAGGCTACAGAACTTAAAGAACAGCAGCCTGCCTCTACCCTGGCCAGGCCGCGCCCACCCTCCCCCGCCACATGGCAGAGAGGGGCCCCAGAAACCATGTCCCTCTCCCATGTCCCAACCCCTTCCCCTGGGCCCCTCAGCTGCCTCTGGCCCCCCAGGCTCCGGCAGTTCTTCCCACTCCCTCCCCCACTCTGGTTCTTCAGAGTCAGTCACTGTGGGGTCGGCCAGGAAGCTCCTGGTGAGGACTGCGGGCCAGGCCGAAGACTGCGGTGACACCACATAGAGTCATGGGGAGAGAAACTGTTGGCTGGGCTGAGTCCAGGGCCAGAGCCAGGGGATGACAGGGAAGTGGAAGGGGAGGGGGGGAAAGGGCGAGAGAGGATGACGGGTGGGGGGAGGGGCAGCGGCACACAGGAGGGGGTGCAGCGACCTCTGCAGAAGCAGGGCGTGGCGCCCCTCTGTGCCCACCTGCTCATAGATGTCAATGGCCTTCTGATACTGCTCCAGCTGCGCAGCGTAACCAGCCACCTTCAGCAGACACTTGTTGGCTGAGCTGTGTGGGGCGGACAGAGAGGGAGCTTGGGGGTGCTGCTCATAGGGGCCCTGGGGGGACCACACGGCAGGAGGAGTGGGGCCCCGGTACCTGTTGGACTCCTCGCCCTTGTAGTAGTCTGCAGACTGCTCGTAGTGGGCGATGGCCTGGGGAGACACGGGAGGGTGGGGGGTGACGAGGTGCTACCGCAGCCCCCGCCCCGCCTGGGACACAGCCAGAGCCCTTCACCCCCCGCTCTGCCAGGGCCCCACCCCCTTTCCCCGTGCTCAGACACCAGAGGACTCCTGAGTGACAGGACAGAGAGAGGAGTGTGGGTGCCGGGGGCATGGCTGTGGCAGCCCCCTCCCCACCGTTGGCCACTCACCTTCTCGATGTCCACCAGCTCCGTCTCGTAGATCTCCGCGATGGAGATGTGGTGCTTGGCTGCGATGGTGAACCGGCCCTGTGGGGAACGCGGGAAGGGAGTGTCGGTGACCGGTGTCCCCCCAGCTGGACCATGCTGCCCACCCCCAGTTCCCAGAGCGGTGGCTCCCCACCGCTCAGCGGCACCTGTGAAACAGAGGCTTGGGGCTTAAAAGGGAGGCTCCAGAGAGAGGGCCGGGCCTGTGTGTTGCCCTTCCTGGGTGACCGTGGCCAAGACAGACCACCTCCCATCCTGCACAGGGAGCACGGGTGGGTGGGGCAGCAACAGAGACAATGTGGGTGAGGTGCCTGGCAGAGGTCCCAGCCTGAAGAAGCCTTTGACAGGTGGCCGAGAGAGGTCATGGTAGGACCAGTCCAGGCTCACCTGGTGAAAGCTCCGGAGAAACCGGGCCCCCATGTCCCCACTGCCCAGGGCCACCTCAGCCACCCCTCCCCCAGTGTGGCCATTGAGGCGGCCCTTCTCACAAGCCAACCCGCCCTCCCTACCCACCTCTGCTCTCCAAACTCCCCCATGGAGGGCCAGAGCTTTCCTCAAGGAGGCCCCCAGCTCCCAGAGGGGCTGAGCACACCCCGCCTGCCTCCACCCAGGGTGGGTCCAGGTGCCTGGCCAGCCGCTCTGCACCCCCTGTGCGCAGGGCAGGAGGGAAGGGCCAGGCCTGGTTCTGGGTTCCAGCGGATCCTGCCTGCAGGTGTGTGTCCCCTCTCTGACCGTCAGACGCACTAACAACAGCGCCCACCTCACAGGGCTGCTGTAGGATGGGGGGACCACTTGGCTGAGCGGCTGGGTCAGTAAATGCTGTGACTATAATTCTGCAGCATTGTCTGGGGCCCAGGGGGTAGGACTCTCTTCCCACCTGGGGGAGGGTATGACGAGACAGAGGGGACACGTGAAGAGGCAAAGAGGAGAGGTCACAGCAGCCTGAGCCTGCTTTTGGTCCACGGTCCTGGCTCCCTGGTCTTGGGCTGGCAGCTGCCTTCTCTGGGCCTCATCTGTTGTTGGGGACATCCCTTGGGGAAGTGCGGGGGCTGTGCCCGCTCCCAGGGCTGCCCACTGCCCCTGTAGTCTGCTGTGAGCTGGTAATCAACTAGGATGCTGGTGGGGAGGGCTGGGCACAGGGAAAAGGACACATGCCCCCAATAAGCTTAGCTCCCACAAATGAGGACACTGCTGGACTGTGGGAAGGCCAGGTGGCAGGTCCGGGGGAGGGGCTAGGCTGGTGGGGAGCCGGGTGAGGACCCAGCCAGCCTCGCCCAGTGCAGGTGACCGAACCTCAGCACCCACTCCCGGCCTGCTCTTGGTGCTGGAGGTGGGGAGGGGGAACTGAGGCTGGGGCAGTGTGGTAGCCTGGGAGTGGGGACAGGACACGCAGTGACCCTTACCATGTCTGTATAGATCTCGATTGCTCTCATCAAACAGTTAATGGCCTCTGGGGAGAGAAAAAGGTGGGGGGAGAAGAGAGAGAGGGAAGTGATTTCAGTGGGAGGCCGGGATGCAGGGCGAAGGCTGCCCGGGGAAAGGGACAGCAATGGAGCCGCCAGGGCTACGCTCCCTGGGGAGGGGGCTGGGAGGGAAGGTGAAGGGATCCCTGAGCCCAGGACCCTGGTCAGACTCACTGACTGCAGACCGGCTCACTGGACACTCGCTTCAGAGAGCAGCTGCGCTAGCCAGGCGGCCCTCCCCCTCGAGCGGCCACAGCGCCACACTGTCCCCCTAACCCCAGGGGCAGGACGAGGCAGTGTCAGGTCAGGCTGCCGGCCAGGCTCCCCTGGGTGCCGGGAGCCAGGTCTCCCACAGCTCTACTCTCCAGGACTGAGCCACTGGCCAGGAGGAAGGTGGGACCAGCGGCGGCCAAGCCTGACACTGAGGGACCCGCAGGTTCCTGGGCTCTGCCACCCTTCCACTGTGGGAGCCTGAGGCCCCCCCAGTTGGAATCCCCGTCATTCCCTGGCCCTGACCGCAGCATTCAGCAGAGCCCCCCCCCCACCTTGCGCCTTCCCTAACCCGCACTGACACCCGCCAGCTCCTCCAGCCACAGGCTCCCGACGAGCCAGACAGTCGGGTGGCACTGGAGAGGGGTCGGGGCTACCTTTGTTGTAGTATCTCTTGCAAGATTTTAAATTTGGGAATGGCTTTTTCCTCTTGACAAGTTATTTGGAGGAGAGAGAGAAGCATGAGTGGGAGGCATTTTCTAGCAGAGAGCGATGAGCTCTCGGGTGGATTTTTTTTAACACTGTTTTAATGCATCTCGGGAGGAAAGGGAGTGCGGGGAGGTGGAGAGGGAAGGACAGGCAGCCTGGACAGGATGCAGGATGAGGGTCCACGCCGAGCCGAAGCTGACAGCTTGTCCTGCAGTCCAGGGCCCGCGCAGGACTGAGATGCTACAAAGACCCTAAGGCCGGGTGCCTGCTCCCCAAGGGGCTCACACCCTCACTCCCCAGGGACAGGTCTGAATCTGAACGTGGCTGAGCTCTGGGCTGCGCTTTCAGGGAGCCCACTAGTCCCCGTCATTCACATGCAAAATGTGTCTGTGGGCACTGCTCTGGGAGTGAGGGGTCTGGAGGTTTCGTCCCAACCTGCAAGGCCTCTGGGGACCCCGAAAGGATTCGGAGAGCAGACACCTCCCGGTTAAGGTTCGGAGGCTGGCAGCTGGAAGCCGGAGCCAGTGGGGAAGAGGAGAAGGGGGACAGAGAGGGAACGGCACAAAAATGAGAGCTGGAAACACTAAGTGGGCCTGTAACACACACCCGCTGTAGCAGCACTTGGAGAAGTGACTGATGAGCCAGCACCTGGCTGCAACAGCAGGAAGGGGATGACGAGGAGCCCTGCAGCTGGGCTGCGGGGAACGGGTGCTGCGCACCCTACCCCTGCTCCGGCCTCCACTCCAGGGGGTGGATGTCACCAGCAGGCACCCTGTGACTCACCCACGCCCTCTCCGGTCCAACCCGGCACCTACAAGCAGAGGTGGAGAGGCTGCTCCCTGCGAGATTAGCAGTCGGGAGGGGGAGGGGCTGGAAGCTCCCCTGGCACTACAGACTCCCCGCAGCTGTCGCCCCAGGCAGCAGCACCTGACCTGCTGGCGCTGGCCCTGGAGCACTGTCAGCAAGGCAGCCCTTGCCTGGTAGCAGGGGAGGCTCTGCCCTCACCGCGCCCCTCCTCCCCCACTCTGGGGCAACAACACAGACTCAGAGGATTAAATCCCCTTCATGCCTACTTTGCACTCCAGGACACCTGTCCCTGAAAGCGGCAGGCCACCAGCTGACACCCTGGCAAGAGCCAGGCAGACAAGCCCCTGACACACTGGTTGTACGCAGCTCATCTTACCAGGCCACCAGGACCCCCAGGGTGAGGGGCAGTGCGCCCCTGGAGGAGCAGAGCAAACTCGCCGCCCCCCCCTCCCCCCCGCCCCCAAAGCTGGAGCTGGGAAGGGACGCTGGGAGTGAAGCAGCCGGGGATGGGGGAGGGGGCTGAGGCCCAGAGCGGGGAGGCCCTGGCTCAGGGGGACAGGCAGCCCACGACCAAGGGCCCATCATCCTGGGCTCCAGGTGCCTCCCACCCATCCTGCCTCCCACCCCACTCCTGCAGTCCACCCCCCAACTTGCTCAGTCTTCTCAGTAACCCAGGTGAACCCCAGAACCACAGGAAATGGAATGGATTGAGACAATGCCAGGGGCTGGTACACAGCAGGCATCTGGTAAATGGTCATGGGGCACAGGGTGCGAGGGGAGGGGAGGTGGAGGCTTGGCCACCTCTGTGCCCTGCACGCACACGCATGGCATGGAACCCACACACAGAGCCCTGGGCCCAGCTGTCAGGTGGGGGGGGTAAGAGGCCTCCCTGGCCTGAGGGCACTCAGAGCAGTAGACAGTGGCTGGGAAACCCTGCAGAATCACGGACAGCTGCCGGCATTACCTCCCCGCCCCCGCCCCCACCCCCCAGGTGGCGGCAGGACAACCCTTGACCACACTGAGGGCGGACTCCGCAGAGGGAGAGCATGAAGCCAGGAACCGAAGCTTGGGGTGGCTCTGGCAGGCCTCAGGCTCAGGGTGGGCACTAGGGGCCTCTGGAGGGAAGGGCCCTCCAGGGCTCCTGTGGGAAGTGCTGATAAAGGACAGAGGCCTTTGAGGCAGGTGAGGTGATCAGCAGGGCCCCAGGGAGCTGGTCACCTGCTCAGGGAAAGTGGGCCAGGTTCCAAATTGGTCCTCCAGCTCTGTTTCACTAGGCAGGGAGCCCAGGAACGGAGGCTCAGAGCCCAGGCCTGCCCCATCGGATGTGAGCCAAGGGCTGCCCCTCGCTGGGCTCCACCACCTGTCAGGTGTCACCCCGAGCACGTCTGCGCCTGATCTCCTGGGTGGTCTCTGCTTTAGCAGAGGAAGTGACTGTCTGCGGTCACGGTCACGGAGAGCAGGCGCCTCCCGGTCCTCCGAGACCACACTGAGCCCCACACAGCTGCCTCAGACCTATGAGAAGCGGGACTGGCCCCAGAGGCAAAGCAGTTGTCACCCCTCGTGCAAACGTGCCTTCTCTCCTGACCCTGGATCAAACAGTCCCCAACTCAGAGCTGTGACCGGGGCTGGCAGTCGTGAGGCAGTGGTGCTGGGTGGGAGGCCACTGCAGTGCCCCCCCCCCAGCTCTGCCCAAAACAGGCTGTTTTCTGCTCCACTGCCCCCTTGTCCTGCCCCCCCAAAACCACCTCAGCCCCCAGGGCAGCAAACCATGCTCGCTGACCCCTGGAGAAGCTAAGTTGGCCTCTGTGCCCCACGAGGGGACTGCCGCCACACCCAAACACTGCCGCTTTCTCATCTCCCATTGGACTCTGCCCCCCTCCGTTAGTCCTAAAGCCAGGCCCCTGGCCACGCCCCCCCCCCCCCCCCCAGCCCATAGCGCCTGCTGAGAGATGAGAAAATTCAGATCAAAAGCCAGGGAAGGACATGACATCACAGTGCCAGGTGGGGCCTGCCCACGGGAAGCGCTGGGGTTGTTTAAAGAGCAGCTGGTGCCCGGCACCTGTCACACGGGCCTGGCACTCTTCTCCCGCCCCAGAAACAGGTCCTTCCAGTCACTTGGGGGCCGCAGCTGAACGTCCGCAGATGCAAGGGCAGCATTCGCGGGTCAACCAGAGCCCCGGGGAGCAGAAGGAAGGCAGGGGGTGGGTGGGGGCCTCCATGGGGACACACAGCCTTCCTGGGGTGATTCCAGCTGGAAAAACCCCCCAAGGATGGCCTGGGTCATGGTCACCTCACCCCCACGGACGGCGGTGGCCCAGTGCTCAGCTTTGTGCAGAGAGCGACAGCGACCCACTGAGTCACGAGGCCTCCCCGCCGGCTCTTTCTGGGCCCGAGCTACCACGTGACCACTGAGGCCCACATCTGTGAGACGCCCGGTGGCAGAGCAGGGCCTGGTCAGGACTGGGAACAGAGAAAAGCGACTGGGTCTACCCCGAGATCAGACCCCGGGAGTTAAGTGTCCCCGATGGCAATCCCCAGCGCTGGCGTTTGAGCCACGGCTCAACGGCCCTCGAGGGTGCCTCTGTGGGCCGCTACCCGCGGCCCCCCTGGAAGTACCGGCCTTTACTCAAGATCGTGCACCTCCTTTAAAACAACAACTTATGTCTCTCCCAGTCTCAGGAGAATGACAATAGATGGTCTTAAGTCTGTGCTTGCTAAAATTAAAAGGTAGCAACCTGCGTCTGGCACCAAGATTTAAAAAGTAAATTAAAACTCAAGCTCCATAAAATGGAAATCCTGGTGCCCACTGGGCTCCCGCTCCCGGATGAGCCCCGTGGGACACATGGGGCTCTCGCTGTGTGTCACACTGGCCGGGGCTCTGTCCCCAGCACGTTCTCATCGGGAGGAACTTGTTCTCTGGCAGGAGCCCCGTCTCGGGCTGTCTTCCCTCACTCCGCACTCCCCAGCCCCCCACCCCGGGGTGGGGAGGCCAGGTTAGGATAACTGCCTCGCCTTTTCCGGCAGGACTCCTACCTGGCTGGTCTCAGCAGCCCTCCCACCCGCTCTGTGTGTTAATTCTGACAACAGAACAGATTTTCCTTTCCCCCTGGCATGCGGCAGGGCTGACATGTAACTCCCACTCCCAAATGCTCCCAGGCTCCGGGAGAGGAGCCATCCACTGCACACACAGTGGAAGGGGGAGGAGGAGGCTTGGAGCCGGATGCAAATGCCAACCGGAAGGGAGCCAGTTCTGAAATTAAAACGCAAGCGCCTCCCTGCCAGCCTATTGCCTGTCGGCCACTCGAGAAAACCAGAGCCCAGTGGAAACCTGAGGACCTCCCTGCAGAGCACTCAGCTGGCGCCCTGGGCAGCCGGCCCCAGCAGCCCACAGGCCCTCCTCACCTTGGGGGTCAGCTTTCTTGAATGCGTTGCCGGCGTCCACAAAGCAGGTGGCCGCGTCGTGCTTGCTCTGGAGCTGCAGGTGCAGCTGGGCCGCCTGGCAGAAAGCGTTTCCGGCAGCTGAAACAGAAGAAAGTGGCCGTGGGCTGAGCGGGCGCCACGCTTTGTAAGCCACACAGACGCTGGCCTGGACGCTCTCCAGAACACAGAGTCCCAGAGAAGGGAAGAGGGTGGTCTGGGTGAGCCGAGATCTGGACCTACACCTCAGGCCTCGGGACCCTAGGCGGTGCCCTCTGGGGAGCCGGGAAGCACAGGGCTGGGAACCGAAGGGGCTGAGTTAGGGGATGGGGCCAGGCGGGTGTGGTGGGGAAGACAGGGCAATCAAGATTCTGCTCCAAAACGCTTCCCGGTTTACTCCCACCTTCCGAGTCCCATTTCCTTCCCCCACAACTCCCAGCTCCTCCCGTCTGACCCCCCCACCCCCCGCCTCTGTCCACGTTCTGGTCCCTTGCGTGGAGTCACTGCAGGTTGTGTGGGCAAGTCACCACCCTAATCGTGAGGTGCATGGCAGCGGAGGGAGGGGACACACAGGGTCCGCTCCGTCTAGGAGCTTCTCTTTCTGAGACAGAAATAGGACACAGACACTGCACACTGGAAGCCCCGTCTGTCCTGTGCTCAGCTGCACAGTCACCCTCCATGGGTCCCAAGCCATTCTGCTTAGGTGTCTCATCTCCAGGAGACAAACGGATCTGTCCTCCTCCAGGGGTGGGGACCCCCACAGCCACCTCCTGCTCAGTTCTGAGCCTGCTTCTCTTCCTTCTCCTCCAGCCGAGTCCCAGCCCCAGAATTTCTGAGCTGGAGGAGGACGAGAGGGCCCAGCCCTTGCCCAGCACCTCTGGGGTAGGGGGATAGACGCGGCCCCTCAGGCTCTCCTGATGCATGAGCCCTGTGTTATTTCCAAGGGCTAGAAAGTCGAGTGCAAAATTTCCACAAAAGTTAATACGACTGGGTTAAAACACTGGCCTAGGAATTGGGTTTGAGTAGTTGGGGGCGGGGTTAACAAATTTTAGGGGGAAAGCAATATCTACCTGATTGGAAAACAAGTATTCTTTCTTTGAAGGCGCTTTATGAGTACGGGAACATAAAAATACACATAGCACCTAACTTTAAGCACACTGTATTTTGTGGAAGCTCAGCCCTTCCCAGAAATGACAGTCACTGATTTTACCCCATGTCTCTACCGCCCGCCTCCACGGCCCGCCCCAGGTCTCCTCTCTTTGGTCAGCAAGCTCCTCTCTGGTTTCCTGGATTCCCCTGACGCTGTCCTGCTGACACTTGAAGTCACAATATGGCAGTTGGCCCCCAAGGGGCTCAAGGCCCTGGCTTTTCACACCTCTTCTCCAGGCCCTCCGGCAGCCCCCTAACAGAGCCCTTCCCTGCCACCTGCCTCTGCTCTCCTCGGGAGCCAGCCAAGCTCCAGCCTGGGGGAGCCTGACCACAACTCAGGGCCAGGTTGGAAGGGCCAGGACTGGGCTGACACTCTGCCCACCAACACAGGTGTGAGTGTCTCTGAGGTGTGTGACCTAGGGTGACCTCTCTGGGGTGGAACGTCCCGTGCTACTGTGCCACCGTGTCCACTGAGTGCTGACTGCCCTCGGTGGCCAGGCCTGACCCCCACGAACCCACGCTACAGCCCATGCAGTCTCGCCTATTTGCCCGTCCCGGCACTGAGGAGGACACAGATGAGGGGGGGCCGAGGAACTTCCCCGGGGTCACAAGGCCAGTCTGGGCTGTGACTCAAATCTTGCAAGTCCCTCGGCCCCGGAGGTCACGAAACAGCACCGGGGCGGGTTAAATGCCCCGGGGTCTGGAGTCGGGGCGCTGGACTTGGAATTCTGTAAGGTCAGTGACTAGTTGCGGGACCTTAGGCAAGGGGCTGAGACAAGGGCTCGGGTCCCAAATCTATAAAACGGGGGATTAATGAATGACCCTCGAAGGGTTGCTGAGATAGTTCAGTTAAATAGTGGGAGCGCGGTGCTTGGTCAACGGGAACTGCGACCTGTGTCACTGAACCACTCGGACATCCCCCAGCCCCAAATTCGCACTCGGACAGAAGCGGCGTGGAACAGTTTCCAGGGAAACCTGACGCTCTGAACCTAAGGAGAAACCCCTCGAAGACCTCCTCATCCATGTGGGTCTACCGGACTCAGCACTCGAGTTACCCTCACCCCTCTGTCCTCGCTCCGAGGCCCACGGGCTTGTGGTGCTGTTAAACAGACAGGAGGTGGTGAGGCCCCCCTCCCAGCCAGGCCTGGGGACCCGAAGCCGAGGGAGAAGAGGAAGAAGGAGCGCGGAGGAGCGCGAGCAGGGATCACGTACCACTCCAGTTTTTGGCCATTTTGAACATGTTTGCTGCTCTGGCGTAGATTTCGCAGGCTTCCTCTATTTTGGATGAGCCTCTGGGGAAAGAAATGGAAAGGGAGTAAAGGATGGGAAGAATAGCCAGTCCGGTATCAGGAGGAAGCGAGCTGAGCCAGTGGAGACATGGCCCTGTGTTGTCCCCCCTCCCCCCCCCCGCGAGGTGACTGCCCTGGGCAGCCAGCTGCCCGAGGCCAGCTGCAGCCCAGGCCTCTGCTCTGGGCTCAGGAGAGAGAGTGAGTCTGTGGCTCCCACCCCCTCACACAGAGGCTGCCTAGACCCTCCCAACCCCCCCATGGACTGCAACAGCCTCTGACAGCTGTCTCCTCTTCTGCTTCCTGCCCCGGCTGCTCCCAGGCTCCCACAAGGCCCTCTCCCCAAGAGACTGCAAAGCATCCTGGGGGAAGAGCCCAGCTTTGGGCGCTGCGCCCTCTCCCCAACGACTGAACCCTGTGCCCTGCGAACTGCAGCTGTGCGGTGAGGACCTCCCAACCCCCAGAGTGCATCACTGCCAACTCAGGCCCGGGCGCGACATTACAACATAACCACGCAGAGAAATGCTATTTAAAATGTGTACAGGAAAAGGTCCCATGTGTGTTAAAACAAAACAAAAAAAAGAGGATGAGAAGAAAAGTATATATGTTTATATAAACAGAATATTTCTGGAAAAATACACCAAAAACTAGTTGCAGTATTTTTCTCTGAGGCGGGGTCTACAGAACTGGGGGCCCGGCACGACAGGCGGACTGACACCCTTCATTTGTCCTGTCTGAAGGTTTTTAAAAGATTTTATTTATTTATTTTTAGGGAGAGGGGAAGGAAGAGAGGGAGAAAAACATCAATGTGTGGCTGCCTCTCACACGCCCCCTACTGGGGACCTGGCCTGAAACCCAGACAGGTGCCCTGACTGGGAATCGAACCAGCGACCCTTTGGTCTGCAGGCTGGCACTCAATCCACTGGGTCACACCAGCAGAGGCTGAATTTTTTAAAATCATCCGCATGTTTCATATATTCAAGAAAATAAATACACATTTTTTAAATATCAGGATTTATATTGGGTCCTATGATCTAGCAATGAATTACATTCCTAGCAATTTATCCTAAGAAGCTAATCAGAGGAGCTCCACGGAGGCTCAGCACAGTGTTATTTAAAATGGCAAAACTACCCTCGGAAAACGTGCTGTGCAACAGCAGGCGCCGGGGAGACACAGAGGACATTTCTTAAAAATAAAGGGCACCCTGCAGGGACAGCTTTGCCCTGGACCTGACCTGCAGGCCGTGCATGCAAACCTCTTCCTGAGTCGGGGGACCCCTCAGTCGTACCCCCGCCCGGGGGTAAGTCACACCGTCTCCAATGACCCCCCCCCCAGGCTTAGCCCACGAGGTCTGCGGTCTGTGTAACTGTTCGAACCGCCCTCCCCCCCCCCCCCGAAAACCAGTAAGATAAAACCCACACACTGAGGAGTTCCCCAGGTGGGGTCCAGACACCCTCCTCACTGGCCTCGAGCAACGCTTTGCTTTGAGGGAAGAGATGAGTGGTGACTTTCTGATTGAGAGCCGCACAAATCATCTTTGCTGTCCCAGCGCTCACCCGTGTCCAATGGCCCTGAAAGTCGCCCCACGAGCCAGCTGGCAAGGGCCCTGGTAAGGTAATTTTGGGAGCTGCGTTCGGAGCATGCCTTCGTCGCTCTGCCAGTGCCGTGGTCCACCTTGCCTGTGATTTTGAATCCAGGGGACGGGGGCTCCTTACAATAATCAAATCTAAGTCCACAGCCACCCTCCCTGGATGGTGGTCTGGGTCGGGTCTCAGCTCAGGATTTAAAAAAAAAATCCTCATCTGAGAATATGTTTATTGATTTCAGAGAGAGGGGTGGGAGAGGAAGGAAGGAGAACGGAGGGAGAGAGGGAGGGAGACACCGTCGGGCTGCCTCCCTTTGCCTCGATCAGGGATCGAACCTGCAGCCCTTCCGTGCACCGGACAATGCTCCAACCCACTGAGCAACCCGGCCAGAGCTGGAATCAGGGTTTTTAACAACAGTCCCGGATGATTCAGGTAGTCAGGTGAGTTGCAGGGGAAAAGCTGACCTAGACAGACAGCTTGGAAAGCAGCCAGCCGCGACCTGTCCTAGGTCAGGCGACTTCAGTGGGCGAATCCCTCCTGGGGCCGGCTGGGGTCAGAGGAGCTGGGACTGGAGTCCTGGCCTCCTGAAGGTGAACCGCAGCAATAAGGTCCTTCTTCAGATGGACAGCCCACCCTCTGCCTTCTGGGGCTGTGCCGACACTGTCTCCCCACCCTCTGCTGTTCTCAGGAAGTGCACCTGAGCAGTGTGCCCGCCCCCCCACTTCTCAGGCCTCACCCCAGCTGGCCCAAGGTGCACCTGAGGCCCCTGTTTGAAGTGACTTGTTTAGAAACCACCCCTGGCCTCGGAGAGGGGAGGCACTTCCCCAAGTTTCTGGCGGAAGAGATTTCAGGAGGCTCCTTCTGGGCCAGGATGCAAAACGCCCCAGGGGATCTACTCTGGAATGTTCTCTTATAGGAGAGGATGCACTCACAGGCTGAAATCACAGGTCTGCGCCCCGGGGAACCTTCCTCCCTTGAGGGTGCCAAGTCGTCTTATCCAGCCCCAGATATTCTCTGAAAAAGCTCGGGCTCCTGGAGGAGAAGGGCCCATCCCACAGAGAAGCCCTGAGCCGGTGACCGACAGTGAGCAGGGCCAGCCCCAGCTGGTGTGTTTCAGCTCAATGGGACAGAGCAGGCACAGAACACAAGGCCTGTCAGCTGCTGGGCTGAAATCCTCTGACTCCAGACTAAGCTGGGCCCACCCTGCACTGGGTCAGTGATTCTAACGCGGGTGGAAAAGCTGGAGGGACTGCCACCTGCTCAGGCAATGACAGGGGGATCTCTGGAGTCCCATCCTCTTCTTTTAGAGATGGAGGTGGAGTCCCCAGTGGCTCACAGGCAGGTCCTGAAGGAAAAGCTGCTCACACAGTCATCGGGGAACAAATATCTGAGTATTTATCATGTGCCAGGGATCCGACATAGCAGTAAACAATGAAGAAACTGGTCCTCAATAAACAGGAGATCAGCAAGGTAACTTCCGACTGATTAAGCACTAGAGGAGCTGGGGAGGAAGGGCTTCTTTGAATGGGCAGGTCAGGGACGGGAGTTCTGGGCTTAGGCCCCCGTGAGGACTAAGGAGCACCCCACACAGCAGCCAGAGCAGGTGTAAAGGCCCTGAGACACACACAAGCTTGGCCAGTTCAAGGAAGAGGGGCCAGGACGGCTGTGGTGCAGGGAGTGGAAAGCAACGAGGGGAGCCCGTGCTGGATGGAGGCCAGGGGAGGGTTTAGGCCACATTCTAATGTCATAGGAGGGTTTCTGGCAGGGAGGGAGTGACTGGAAGGAAGAAGGTCCTGCTAAGCTGTCTCCCCACCCAGCACATCTGCACGCTTCCCTACAGGCTGTCTCTTCCCTACAGGCTGTCTCTCCCCAGTGGGGTTGGCTCATGTCACCCATCTCAGGGTGGCCTCTGTGACGAAAACCACAAACTCCCTGAGGTGGGGAAACCAACTTCTTCCTCCACCCCTGCACAGGACCCAGAGAAGTGAACCGTGCCTGCCTCTTCTAAAGAGCCTGCACTGGTGACAGCTGCCCATCCCTCCCCCACTGACCTCCCCCGAGCTGCGTCTGCTTGGCTCTCCCCAACCAGTGGCTCTGAGCCATGCCCAGGAATAGAGGGAACTGGTTTGGGCCGGCCCGGTGCACGGCTGCCTATAATTACCCGTTCCACGTTGCTTTCTGCCCCCTTCCAAGGCGGAGGAAGCAGTCTCAGGTCTCCCAGGCACAGCCACCACCCTCCGGCGACTGCCATATGGAGGAACCAGCAGCGCCAGGAACGCACAGCCGCCCGGTGGGATGGGGGAGCAGGGGGTATGCAGGGCAGAGTCTCGGCTTCTCTCCCTCCCTCCTTCATCCCCTGGGCCCCCCTGGGCTCCCACCGCGATGCCACTGCCCCACCTGCAGTTCCCTAAGGACCTCCAAAGGCAGGGCAGGTGCAGTGACTTCTACTTTAGATCCTCCCCGACAGTCCCTCTGTCCTGTCCCCCTGTGGGGCCACAACCACTGGCCCCTAGTCCTCCAGAGAGTGAAGGCCCAGCCCTGGTCCTCCAGTCCATGCCTATGGTGGGAGGAAGGGGCCCAAGGTCCCGCACCGCCCCTGCCTTCTCCTGTGCGCTCCTTATATTGGCTAACCACGGCCCAGCAGGCCTCTGCCTGAAAGGATGCGGAGTCCCTGCAAGAGCCCTTCCGGTCCTCACCTGGGCGTTTACAAACCCTCCTGCTTTTACAGAGGAGGAAGCCGGCTGGGGCTCGGGGACGTTAAGGAGCTTGCCCAAGCCCACACTGCCAGGAAGTCCCCCAGAGAGGCCTCAGCCCTGGGACCCAGCCTTGCCCTTGCCTCTCCCAGTGACAGGGGTGGCTTCCTTCCCAGCCCCGAAAAGGCTTCCAGAAAACGAGGAGGCAGACCAGGTCCCCGCCTGCCCACACCTCTCCAGGAGATTAAACAGCCTACGCTGCTCAGGTTTCCCTCGTCTGACCGACTGGCAGGCTGCTCTCTGCTGGAGGCTGGCAGGGAGGCCTCTAAGCAGAGGGGTCTATGTGAAGCCCCCCGCCCCCGCCTCCCCGTGCTGCAGGCAGAAGGCACATTAGAGAACGTGAAGGTCCAGCCGGCACAGGGAGCAGGCGGTCACCGACCTGCCGGGCTCCTCTGCTGAGCTGGCAGAGCTGGAGCCCCGGGATCCCTGTGGCATCACCTCCCCACCGCACTGGCACATTCTGAGCCCCTTTCCACCTCCCTGGCTCTGAAGTGACAGGCAGGGCCGGTGCCCACAGTGCGGGCACAGGCCCCAGTGACCACGAAGAATAGAGCTTTACACACAACTGCCCAGTGCTGAAATCATCTCGGACACGCCCCTAATGGGGCAGTACGGGCGAGGGGCAGAGACAAAGTGGACCCGAGGCCCGGGAGACCGGGCTGAAATGGGTCTCAGCACTGCCAACCGTGCGGCCTTGGACTAGCAGTCCCTGAGCCTGGGTTTCTTTCACTCTAAAATGGGGACAGTGAACCCGACCTGGGAGGAGCTGTCTTTGTGAGGATCAGAGGTGGCCTGGCCCCGAGGGCAGCATGGAGTGGGCGCTCCCACGGCTGTTGGCAGACACAGGAGGAGAAGCCCACTCCAAAGGCTGTCAGCCGCCCTGCGGTGGGGATTCTAGAGTCACGCGGGGCAGCGGAACAATCTCAGACTGTGGTCAGATGGGCCAGGACTCTGGTGCCAGCTGGTGGTTCACCAGCCTCGGTCTCCTCTTCTGTGCCTGGGGACAAGACTCCACACCGGCGGGGCTGCTGGAAGCGCCAGGCAGAGCCCGCAGAGTGCCTGCTGTGTGAGTACATGAGAGCATCGCCCCATAGACTGGCAGAGAGGGCGGAGGCCAGAACCATCTCCCCACTTCAGGGGAGGCTTCACCGCCCCCTCCCCAGACCAGCTAAGTGCCCCTCCTCCCAGTGGGCCTGCCCCGTACCAAAGCCACCCCTCCTGCCTGTAAACCCAATGAAAGGCAGGGCCATGCCCGCCACAAGGCCTGGCAGGCGCTCCCGTGGCTCCATACCGATGCCCCCGGCACCCCAACACGGTCACTGCATCCCAGCCAAGGCCTGAACACTTCCTGTGCCTGAAAGACGTTTCTGAAAGAGCCTTGTCTCTTGGTAGCCCCATTCCCAAAAGACGCATGGAAACCTCTGTCTGACTCAGTGGCCGAGTCCCATCCACCACGGAGGGGAGGACCCTCGACTGTGGCGCAATGTGGCCAGGCTGCCTGGAGACCTTGCGTCCCATCGAGAAAGGCGCCGCTTGGAGACGGGCAAGAAACACCGAGTTTTCAGCCGCAGGTGTCAGCAGCTGGCAGGGCAGGAGAACCGCCCTGGCGTGGCCGGAAATGGCCCTGGGGTCTCTGCGTGCTCTCCGGTTGGCAGGCGGTCTGGGAGCCAGGCTGGCAGCTGCCATTCCCCACTGGCTCAGCAAAGGGCCAGCCGGGTCATGTCCAGCAAGCAATTCCCTCAGGAAAGCCGGCCCCAGGGCTCCTGCAGTTGCCGACACTACAGGCGGTTCAAGTAGGGACGGATTTGTCAACACTTGATCTTCAGGGACCCTGCCAGGCTCCTCCCCCAGGGCCTCCAGCCCCACTCCCAATAGCCATCCCTACTACTACTAATGACAGTGACGAGAGCAAGCACCTAATAAGCTCGTGACCAGCGCCACACGCTGTGTTCTCACCACTCTGCGTGCATAACCCACTCACTCCTTATACCAGCCCCACGAAGGAGCCATTAGAATGACTTTCATTTCACAGATGAGGAAACCTCCCATGCATGCTGCTCTCCAAGTGGAAGGAAGTTTTTCCTTTGCACTGGGGAGCGAGGGGAAGGTGTGAGTCAGGAGGCAAGCCCCAGGGAACAGGACCCGGGTTAGAATCTGTCCAACCCCAACGGGGCACAGCAGGGAAGTCTACACCCACCCCTGTCCAGGGAGACACCCCGCAGGAGGGAAGAAACTGTGCCCTGCCTTGCCTCTCCCTCTCTGCAGTTTCACTGTGTCTTACGCAGGGGATCTCCCTCTTTTGCTTCCAGAGAAGCCTGAAGCCTGGGCTGCTTCCCTCTTTGGGAAGTGTGGGGGAGGGGCGAGGGGAGCAAGGGAAAAGGAACAGAGGAGCTGTGATCTACTGATTATCTGGTTGGAGGCCGGGGCACCAAACAGCGCCCTAGCGCCTGGCAGCCCAGACACAGTGCGGAGCAAAGAAAGCCCAAAGGGCAAGGATGTGGGGCTGCCCCATGCCGGGCGGGGCCACCCCACTCGGCCCCTCTCAATTTGGAATGCCGTCCTTGCTGAGGCTGCTGGAAGGGGAAGCAGCAGCAGTGCAAAGGCCTTGAGAAAGGCGGGTTGTGAAACGGTGAGCGCAGGCGGGCGCCGCCAGCCGCGGAGGCCAGTGCTGAGCTCTCGCTGTGCTCCTGGCTCTGGTGGGGAGGTGCCCCCACCGCACCCCTGCCCTCCGCTCTGGCCTTGCTCATGTCCATCTCAACTGCTCCTAGAGCTGGACAGGGCGGGAGGGAGGAGGAGTGAGAGGGAGGGAGGGCTCTGGGACCCGACAGGCCTGGGTCTGACCATGGGTCCCACTCACCAGGGGACTGGGCGGTACCTCAACTTCTCTGAGACCACATTCGTCCACCTGCACAGGACAGGAGGACGCAGGTGAAGCGGCTGGCCGAGGCCTGACTTGGAACCAGAGTGGGCACTTAACAAACATTACCTGCTCTTATTTACGTCACTGCCTTCACTCTCCCCCCGCCCCCCCAGCTCTCTCCCACAGCAGCTGCTGCGGTCCTTTCTAAAAGGCAAGTGGGAACCCTCCAGGACCAGCTCGGCTAGGGACTGCATGTCTGCGTCCCCCCGAAATTCATGTGTTGAACTCCTAACCTCCCAGGCGATGGTATCAGCAGGTGGGGCCTTTGGGGGTGATTCTGTGCCTTTGTAAAAGAGGCCCCAGAGAGCTAGGCGACCCCTCCCACCCTGTGAGGACATAGGGAAAAGACGCTGTCTATGAGGAGGCGGGCCCTCAGCAGACACCAAATCTGGCGACGTGATCTTGGACTTCTCAGCCTCCAGAGCGCTGAGAAACAAGTGACTGCCTGTCAGCTGCCCAACTGCGGTGCTTTGTTGTAGCAGCCTGAGCAGACCAAGACAGAAACGCCTCCCCAAAATCTGTAATGGTCTCCAGAACGCCCCTTCCCCCTCCCGGCCTCGTCCTGGCTGAGCATCACCCCCCACTCCTGCCCTTGGAACTTCAGGGGCTAACGTGGAACTCCCTGTACTCAACGCCACACACCTGGGCCTTCCGCAAGCTGCCTCCTCTGCCTGCAGCAGTGCACCCCCCCAGAGGGCACTCCCAGAACCACTGTTCACCCTCCCAGAAGGAGGCCTCTCCTCCCAGGAACCATCCCTGGCCCCTCTGGATCTCGGTTCCCCATCATTCCGGGCAGACCTCCCCTCACACCACACCTTTCCAGGCCCCCGCTCCCTCAGCAAGCGCTAGGGTTCCTTGGGGCCCAGCTCTCTCCTCACCAAGAGCCTTCCTCCAGGTCGGGCAGCTTCCGCTCAGCCCGGGGACTTCCCATGAAGGGCACCATCTCGCTCTCTGTTAATCTGACGATTGTGGTCACCAGTGTTTGCCAAGTGTTAATCCTGTGTCTGGTGTAGCGGAGTCAGAGGTGCAATAAGGCCCCAGCAGTGAAGGCGTCTGGGAAATGTCGGACTCTGTTTAATCTTCTGTGACTGTTTGGCTGGCGGGAGCCTCGGGCTTGGCTGACTCCCCAGACACCCAGAATGCTACCCAAAGATAAATGTCCTCCCTCCAGGGAGGAGGTTAATGAGTGTACAGCCCGTGATAACTGTGTATTGTTATGTTAACCTAGAAATGCACTGTCCTTGCTGACGGTCTACATGTCTTCCCACAAAACGACTTTTACCACTAACCCCCGATGAACAAGAGACCCTGTCCGGGAGGGGGTGGATTTCTCCCGGCCAGCTGGGGACCACAGGGAGCAGGAGCTGCTCTGCCCACGCGTGTAAGTTTCCCCTGTTACAGATCTCATAAACGTGGATAGGGCTGCGTGTCAGTTCTTTGGAATTGGTCCTGAATTTAGACTTTTAGGGCTTTCCCCCCCACCAGCTGTCAGGTCAGGGAGGAAAACTTTTCCTCTACCTTTCGAGGTTCTTCTGGCTGGTCTAAAAATCAAATTGGCATGAGGCAGATGAGCAAGAGAAAAAAAAAAGAAAGCTTAATAACACGTATGTGTCTTGTATGCATGGGAGAGACCCAGGAACACTGAGGAACTTGCCAGATGGCCTGAGCCACCCGGTTACATCCGCTGTCGGCAGAATACAAAAGACACTGAGGGTGGAGAGTCAGTTAGGGGGTTACCAGGGAAAGCACAGTAAACAAGGGCAAGATCATCATGCGGATTTAGGTCCAAACCTTCTCCACTAGCTAGTGACGGCAGGCCGTCTGGTAAGAGAGACAGACACATGTAAAAGTCCTTTCAAAAGGGTCAGTGTATTAACTTCTATGGGGCTTTCAGAGTTTCCCCTAAAATTAAGCAACATAAAATGACTCACATCCCAAAGAGGCATATTTGGGACGGCAAACTCTGCCCCCTTCCCGAGCAGGTGACAAGTGTCTCAGAGGTTGCCTAAATTGTTCCCTCCACGCATAGCCCAACAGCACACTGATCCTCAGTCCAGAGAGATCGGACACCAAAAGCCAACCAGCAAAACTATTAGCCGAAAACTGAGCTCTTGGCCTCACCCCAAACACTGCACCAGAACATCTCCCCTCGTGAAGGAAGAACACGCGCTCGCCCATCCTCTCTCCGCTCTCAGCCTCTACAACCACACGCTCCTCACTAATCGATGCATCGGCCTGGGCGCTTCTCCACACCAGCCGCGGTATTAAAGTCCTTTTGCTAAACATAATGGGCGGTCCATCTTCTCTCCCGGAAAGAGCCCTGCCCTTCATTTCTTGCCAACCTTCTGCCACCGTCTGTCCCAGTCCCCGAGGCACTCCTCTCAAACCCTGTCCTCGGCCTCCCGGCAGACTCTCCAGGGCCGCAGCCTTCCCCGGTCTCTGCCTCTCTGTTCCCAGACCCCGAGCCCCGCCTCCACCACGGTTCCTCCTAACTCTGCAAACCCACCGTCCCTCCCCAGTCCTCCTCTCCGTCCTAAGAGCAACGCAAGCCCCCACCCCAGGCTCTCTTCCTCCTCCGCTCTGGACCTCAAGCCCCTTCCCCTAACCTGACTAAGTCCCCAGGGCCCAGAATCCCCCACTTTTTCAGCTCCTCTCTCATCACACTCAGCTTCCCTCTCCTCTGACTCTCCCAGATGTCTCCCCCAGGCCCTGACCCTAGTCCCCACCACCCTGCCCAGTACAGTTTCCAGACAGGTTTCCTTCCAGGAAGTGCCACTGAGGATAGCTGACGTCATTCAAGCTAACCCTGCGTCAGGCTCGATTCCAAGCACTTTACAGGCCCTCTTTTCAGAACTAGTGGCAAACTTCTGAGGTAAGTTTTACTAACAATCCCCTTTTAACAGGAAAAGTACCGAAGCTCATAAAGTAAGTGGCAGAGCCACACTTCAAACGTGGGCTTTTGACACTCTTCTGTAAAAAGATTTTATGTATTTATTTTTAGAAGGGAGGGAGGGAGAAAGAGGGAAACACTGACTGGTTGCCTCTCATGTGCCCCCTACTGGGGACCTGGCCAGAAACCCAGGCATGTGCCCTGACTGGGAATGGAACCGGCGACCTCTCAGTTCGCAGGCCAGCGCTCAATCCACTGAGCTACACTAACCAGGGCACTCTTAAGACATGAACATTCCTCAAAGGATGGTCATCACTTTTATGAGCGAACACACATTTTGTATGAAATGTCTACCACTTGCAGACCCAGCCCCCTTCAGGCCCCCTTCTCCATACACCACAGTCACCCGGCTCACACAGGGGACCACTGCCTGATGACCACACGGCAGGGCTTCCGCTTCCTTTGCTTTTCTCATCTCCCTTCCCTCACCTCTCCTCATCCCTCCATCTGCTAAACAAAGTCAGCATCACTCACACCCTCACCCCGAGTCATTCTCCAGCCTCAGCCCAGGGCTCCATTCTAACTCCATTACCCAGGATTCCCCTGCCCTGAGGTCACTCAAGTACAAGGTCCTCCCTGCATTGGTCACCATTAACTAGGGCCATACTCGCCCCAGGCACCTCACACTTGACCTCATCACTCCCAGAACCACTTGAGTCCAGACCCCCTCGCCCTGATCACCCAGAACTCACGCAGTCTGCCGTGGCCTTGGAAAGGTCAATAGCTAGGGCAGGTGTCCTGGGCCCCAAGCCCCATCTTGCCCACCTGGGATCCTTCAGACAGGTTCTCTTACAGCTCCCAAAGGCTTCCTCACCTGGCTGCTCTCTCAGGTCCCCTCGATCCCCTCAGGCTGGTCCCCTTCAAGGCCTCAGACCACATGCTTCCAGCCCAGGTTCTCCTCCGGCCCCTGGATCCACCTTTAGTCTGAGTCCCCTTCCCGCCTCCTGATGATGTTGCCACGGCTTAGGCGTCCTCAGCCCAAGGCCCGTCCACCATCTCAGACTGTCTCTCCTCAAACTGTGTTGACACAGCCCGGGCACTCTGGCCCTTCGACTGTGACCCCTCTGCTGCTTGAGACCATGGCACCTTATTCCGAAATCCCCTCCGTCCTCTAGGCTCCAGCCCGTCGTCCCTACCCCGCCTCCTTAGGTCATGACTCCTTCGTCCTCAGCTTACGTCCAGGCCGACCCTCGGTGCGGTTCTTACCCGAAGAGGCCCGAGAAGAAGGACTGCGAGTTCTTCACTTTGCGCTCGGCCTCGGCCAGCAGCGCCATCGCCTCCGCTTCCTTCCCGGAGTTGTCCATGGCGGCTGCACAGGTACCCACCAAACCGCCCGACCCGGGCCCTCGGAGGACTCAGCCGGGGCCGGGCCGCGGTATACAAGTCAGGGGAGCTTAGCGGGCTGCGTTGACGTCGCACCGTGGAAGACCTCCTGCTACTCGGAACCATGTGATTAGCGCTGGCCAACCAGCGGCCTCGTAGCGCGGCGCGCGCCCCTCGGCTACGCCCCTGCAGGCAGTCCCTGGCCGCCCCGTGACTCACGGCTTCCAATCGGCGAACGAGTGCCTCAACGCATGCGCACACCACTGCGTACGGCAACCCTCTTTTTTCCGGTTGCTCCGTACAACGTCC